>NC_037673.1:2917727-3027743 GCF_003255815.1 Theropithecus gelada | reverse complement strand
TCCTTCCTTCCTTCCTTCCTTCTTTCCTTCCTTCCTTCCTTCCTTCACACAGTCTGGCTTTGTCACCCAGGCTGGAGTGCAATGGCGTGATCTCAGCTCACTGCAAGCTCCACCTCCCAGGTTCAAGCGATTCTCCTGCCTTAGCCTCCTGAGTAGCTGGGATTACAGGCACCCACCACCACATCCAGCTAATTTTTGCACTTTTAGTAGAGATGGGGTTTTGCCATGTTAGTCAGGCTGGTCTCCATCTCCTGACCTCAGATGATCCACTCAGCTCAGCCTCCTAGAGTGCTGGGATTACAGGCATGAGCCACCTGGTCCGGCAGAACGATCCTATTTCTGAAGGACGAAGTTTATCCCCGAACGTGCTCATTAGGATGGAAACTGGGGTTAACTGACTCTGACCTTGGTCAAGGTATTTTTTCCTTTATTTCTAAAAGGGAAAGATGCTATGGGATGGTCTGTCCTCACTAAGGCTGCACCTTTTACACACGCTCTAACACTCAAAGGAGGGTTTTATGTTAAGAACAGAGATTTAAACCATCAGTGAAAAATTAGATGAAGAAGGAAATAAGTCTTGTTAGCAGTCTTTACATGTGATTGTCGTTGTTTTAGCCTTGATCATGTGTTTTAGAATATGGGGTTCAGGGGCACAGCAGGGATCGCTCCTAATGGATGCTTCTGGGGTTAAGGAATGGAGATGAGGGCCTCTCCCTGCACATACATCGTAGGCCCTGTTCTTCTTTATGAAGCATCCTGGAGGCTCGGGGGTGTCTTCCAACATAGAGGAGGCTGTCCATGGGGTGAGGAGCTCATACTGCAGACCCTGAAGCCACAAGATGTCTGGGCTCCTGGAATTGAAGACCCCTCTAGATAAGTCAAAGTCTTATCTTCTGGGCCCACCCTGTAGATGGCATGTTGATCAAGGCCTCTGGTGGGTCGGATTGTGTTTCTCAGAAGTATGTGTTGAAGCTCTAACCCCTGGTACCTTGTGAATGTGGCCTCATTGGAAGTTGGGTCTTTGCAGATGCCATTAGCTGAGCTGAGGCCACACTGGATTAAGGTGGTCCCTAAGGCCACGGCTGGTGTTCCTACAAAGAGAAGACAGAAACGCAACAGGGACACACAGGGAGAGACAGCAGAGGCAGCAAAAGACTGATGCTTCCGTGAGAGAAAGGCAGCCCAGGACAGCTGGCGACCCCCAGGGGGACCTGGAGGAGGCCAGAAAGGGTCCTCCCCTGGGCCCTCCAGAGAGACCTTGGCCCTAAGACACCTTCATTTCAGACTTCTGGCCCCCCAGGACTGTGAGAGTACATTTCTGTTGCTTTAGGTCACCCAGTTTACGGTAATAAGTTTGTGCAGGCCTAGGAAACCAGCATAGACCAGTTCCAGAAGTTCCACAACCTTAGGCAAGTCTGTCTTCGCTGCTCTCGTTGGTTTCTTTAAGGTGGTTTTTCTTTTTTACACCGAGTTTCCTGTCCTGAAAGCCGGTGCGGCTGGGGGTGGACTCCAGCAGGTGGTGAGGGAGGTGGCGGTGGGCTACACTCACCAGCATCTCTGAAGCAACATCTATGCAGCGTGGGAAAAAAGAGAACAGAGGTAATGCTTCAGTCGGCAATCCCCAACACTGGACAAAGGAATAATAAACAACAAAGTTGCATAGAAAGATGCTTATTAAATAAACGGTGTTTTTCTCATTTATTTTCTGCCAGAATCAGCCTCTTCAATGTTGAAATATTTCAGTTATCCTCAACTTTTACCATTCCTTATTTTTCTTACAGTTTTTTTTCAAAGTGGGTACAGATGCAGAGCTACTTCCCCGCGGGACTAACGTGTGCCTAGGGCAGAAGGCAGAGGGCTTTCCCTGGGCCCTGAGTGGGGCAAGAGTGTGAAGGCGCTCAGATTTGTACCACAGTTACGAGATAAAAACAGAGACCAGGACACATCCTGGCATCCTGAGGCTTGCGTCTTGTCTGAGTCCCATCCTACAATTCATTTTTCCTAGACTCCAGAGCCCCTGAACTCAGCGCCCCAACCCCCCCACCCCCCACACACTTTCTGCAGGACACGGAAGTTCCCGAAGACACAGACAGTTTCCTTTCAGCAGCCTCAGGTCAGGGGGAGTGCTAGCAGGGCAGCCTGGGGTCAGGAGAATGCAGTTGGGCCTAAGGGGCAGAGGGGCTGAGCATATTGTTCCCCGGAGCGGCCTTTCTCAGGTCCTGATCCATCTTCATTCCTGCAATTAGGCTCTCCCGAGACGTGCAAAGAAAGTGTTGCTATGACACACATTGGCAAATCAAGGCAAATTTGAGGCCTGGTCATTAAAGTGGTAGGTCCATTGTTCCTGGTTGTGTAATTGGTGATCCAGAGGGCCATAAAACTGCCGGCAGTTAAAGGGCTGGGGGGGATTGAAAGCCGGCCCTCTACCCCATGCAGCTTCTAGGCGAGGCTGTAACTTTCACCCTCCCATGAACCAGAGTTTATAGAAAGGCCTCATGACAAGCCTCTTGCTTAACCTCCAGAAGGAAGGGGAAAAAAAAGAAGGGAAAAATCAAAACTAAAGAGAATTAATGAGGCTTCACGTATTGTCCGGTTTCCTTTGTTGTTAAAAAAAAAATCGGGGTGAAAACAAAGTAAGAAGAGAGTGCTGGAGGAGAAACCATTAATATCGGGTTGTAAATTCCACAAAACATTAACTTCCTTACATGGCAATCACCACTGTCATTGGCAGACGGGAGGTTCCACCTTCTTGTCACTTACCGGTTGTGCAGGAATCAGCACTTTCTGCTTCTGGCAAAGGTCACATCCCGATAACGGGTCCCAGTTAATGTGAAATGGAGAAACTGTGGCTTCCTTTGCCAGGGCACCAGGTCGGGGGCTCGTCGTCACTGGATCTCTCTTTTTGTTTAGTACCACACCTGCGAATGTGCACAGCAGCCGCGCTGTGCCCTGGGGTGTGTGCCTGCGTGCACTCAGCCCTGCTGCGCATTTTCCCCCTCTGGATCTTTTTTTTTTTTTTTTTCAGCAGCACTCTACAGACAAAGCTTGGAAGTTCACCATGTAAAAAGCACAGGTATTTTTGTTTGTTTGTTTTTGTTTTAGAAATCATAGCAGTTTTATTTAAAATTTCAAAATGACTTGAGACAAAATTTAAATAATGTATATAAATACGAAGATGAACATCGGCGCTTTCAACACTGACAAAATCCTGAAACAATATGATATATATATATATATTTAAGCCAAGTTTCCTATTTTTACAACATAAGTTAAAACTAGATTTATAAAAAAATTACGTAGGAAAATATAGTTAATTATTTGAGTGTTCTCAAATATATGGCTCTGACGGTCGATTACTTAAGTGTTTTTATCATTAATCCATACACAATGCAGCAAATAGACATTAATTATAACATTTTCCTTCAGTTAATAGTTTATTCACTGTCATAGAAGTTCCATGAAAGGTCATCGCCTAAGGAACTCTGCAAGTTAGAGTCAAGCAAATTCTGAACACTTGGTCAAAGAAACGTGAAAATGCCAGGTCATGGCACAATGACTATATATACATATATGTGTGTGTGTGTGTATATATATAAATATTATATGTATTATATATAAATATATATTTATTTATATGTATAAATATTATATATATATAAATATATATATATAAAACCCAGAAGGTGGTATACATCAGATAAAGATAATCTTAACTAAGCACCACAGTAACTTTTTAGGCAAATGGTACCATACTTGTGAGAACTGTGATTTCTTTTCAACTAAAAGATCACAAGCTAAGCCTGAGGTTAAGCAAGTTCTTTTGATTGGATTGGTTTGGATTTGATTTGGTTTGGTTTCATTGCACTATGTCAGAATAGTTCAGAGTCATCATATGGGAAAAATAATCAACAAATAGAGTGTTTGACGCGTGCCAGTGTGCTACAGGCATCTCAGCATCTCCAGGGCGCCCTTCTCCAAGAAGCCCTTTGCATTACACCATCCCTGCAGCCCAGCTCAGAAACCCCTGGAGGAGTGCCTCCCCATGGCCACCTGGGGAGGTCTCCCTAGGAAGAGCTGTGCCACTTTTGAGTGGAGCCCATGCGGGGCCCATGGGAGCATTGTTTGTGGGGAAAGGGTCTGCTCTGGCCCATCAGAGAGGAGGCCAGCTCCTGGAGGAGCCGTCTCAGGATTTACCTTGGACCATGGTTGGAGGTTTCATCTCTAATGCAAGTTAGGTTTTCACACGTTGATCAAGGTTAGAATGACAGGAGAATGTCAAATTTTCTACATACTCACCTAAAGACTGTAGGTTTTTAAAAGAACGTAAGCTGTGTAGTGAGTCATGGCTATCTATTTGTACACTACCCCCAAAAATGAGGGCTTGCTTTTTTTCAAAATAAAAAGTGTGAGACCCTTTTCCTTTCCTTAAATTTAACTCCCCTGCCCACCCTCTTGTAAACCAAATACTCAAAATTACCTTATTGTGTTCACTTGAAAGCTAGAATTGCTGGCCTGGATTTAGGAGACCTGGTGATGCTGCCTGCGCTGTGCTGGGCTCAGCTGTCTGAGAGAGTCCCTCTTCTTCTATGCCTCTATCAGCAAGCAGGCATGAGAACCTCCCCATCACACCAGGTCATGGAAATGTAGGAAGCCCCAGTGTTGCCCTGGGAGAACCTGGACAATACTTGGGCATGTAGGAACACACATGTGCAGGTGCGCTCACACACACCCTCCAGAGTGGCACACTAAAGGATGAAAACCTATATAACAAGTCATGATCAGAAAGCTTCTCGGGAGAATTTGAAAGGAGGATTCAGACTTTGGCAACAGAGAAGACTGAGTGAATATACCTGATTCTCCTGCTCCAAATACACAGAAACAGTTAACAAAATATAATTGTTAAAAATTCATAGGTAATTCCTAGAATACAGTTGTGATGGCTGGAGCTCTAGGAACTATCTTGCACCATGAGGATCATTGTGAGCAAACAGAAGTGTAGATTCCTGAGTACCTAGTGGAATAAAAGTGCCACACCATTCCAACTGGTCACTTCTGGACCTTACCTGAAAGAGAAATAAACTTCTAATTTGTTTAAGCCATTAAAAAATAAAAATACAAGAATTTTCAAAAATAAAAATTCATAGCTAAAAATACATTTGGGGAAAACCAGGTAGACAGGACATCTCTCTATTACTTTTGTAACTTCCTTTGAGTTTATAATTCTTTCAAAATATAAAGCTTAACATGCACATAAATCTCTGAGCTTAAATGAAACATCTTTACTAGGAAGGGAATTTAAAATAAAAAAGAAATGTAAAAATTGAGTTTAGGCTAAATCTATGAACTTCCACTGCAGTGCCCAGGTTATCTGGCGCAGATATCACAAGTCAGAGGCTGGGCTTTCACAAACCAAGGTGCTCTGGCCTCAGTCCCAATTAAGACAAGGATCTGATACTGAAACTCCCACATTAATGCATAACCCATCAAGTGTTACCACAAGAGAAAACAGACCCACTGCTTCAGGAAAAAAAAAAAAAAAAAAATCCAAGGTGGCATGATATTTACCTAGGAATTGTTTAAAAAAAAAAAAAAGTCTCTTAAAACCAAGTAAACCCCAAGCCTGTCCCACAAAACTATGTGGGGTCAGCACTTTTATTCCCCGTGAACTTGTGTATCCAGAGCTGAGCCAGCTGCAGACATCAGAGAAGCTCTTGCCTTGCTCCTCTGTGGGGACCTGCACTGGCCTGAACACATATTGTTACTGAAAACAAGCCAAAGAGAAACAAAACCAGGAAAAAAAATAGCATGCGAAGCAAAAACAAGCCAAAAAATGACCCCAAGAACTGCAAGGTTTTGAACAATCTAAAAAATTATTAAAATAAGAAAAATTATCAAAGAGAGAAAATGATATGGTAACTCCTCAAAAACATAAACTTGGGATTACGGTGTGATCAAGCAATTTCACTTCTGAGTAAATACCCAAAAGCGTGAAGAGGCAGGTCTCAAATAGACATTTGTACACCAATGGGTTTAGCAACGTTATTTGCAATAGCCAAAGACGGATACAACTGAAGAGTCCATCATCAGATGAATAAATAAACAAAACATGGTCTGTCCATACAATGGGATATTACTCAGCCTCAAAAAAGAAGGAAATGGGCACATGTTACAACCCGGATAAACCTTGAAGATATTACTAAATGATATAAGCCAGACAGAAAAGCACAAATATATAATTCCATTTAGATGAAATATCTAGAATAGGAACATTCATAGAGAAAGAGGATTAGAGGTTACCAGGGACTGTGGGGAAGAAAAGGATGGGGAGTTAGTATTTAATGGAGACAGAGTTTTAGTTTGGGATGAAATAAATGGTGGCAATGGTTGCATGATAATGTGAATGTATGTAATGTCATAGAACTGTGCACTTAAAAATGGTTAAATTCATAGAGTGTTGTGTATTTTAACACAATTTCTGAAAAGTTATCAAAGAGAATAAAAGAATAATGAGAAAAGCCTCAATGACAGAATAAAAATGTAAGTTTCCATTATTCAAGTAAAACAATTTTTACACTGTAAGAGTGAAACGAAGTTGCCTGAATTTTTAGAAATCCCCTACTTTCCAATAGGGACAACAGTAACTAACACGATAGTGCTGCAGTGTGTTCAGTGTTTTACATGTGTGATTTCATAACCACACTAACTTAGAAAGTATGTACAATTAATGCTCCCAGTTTATATGTGTAGACACTGAAGCTTAAGCAGGTAAAATAAGTGCACCTATATTCTTAATAAGCTATTAAACGGAAATTGGAATTCAAATTGTTCTGGCATTAAGCCTTAAGTCAAAACAACAGGTGAGGTGGGTGTAGCACAGTCATCCAAATAGGGACTATCGGCCCTCATGAAGCTTTGCCCTTTTTAGAGAGTTTTTATAAAAATTTCTTTCCCCAAACTGAATACGGAAGTTTAATTATCTAAGCCAGGGCATAGTTAAAAATAAAAGTGAGTTTAGTAGGTAAAGGCGATAAGGGGAGTGGTGTCAGACCCATGATAAGACCATGTGACCTTGGCTGTAGCAAGGAACTCTGCGGGCTCTGCAGACGGGAGAGCAGTGGCCAAACACATTCTCCAGATCCAGCATCGAGCCAGGGGCTTCAAAGGTGTACGTTTAGCTCCTTTGGGGCATAGTATCTTTCCCTTTATTTTGTAGATGAGAGAAGCTGAATGTCTTGTTTATGACCAGAAGGCTACCTAAGTGGCAAACTGAGATTGCGGGTCTCCTGAGCCCTAGAACGGTTTCCTGCCACACAAATATTCAGACTACGACCAAATCACTGGTCAGAAATTTACAGTGGGCTGAATGAATGTCCCCAGATGGTAGGACCAAGGTGCCTAAATATCCCTGTATGATGGAGTTGTTGAGGTTGGATGGGACTGTTCTAGCCTCCATGGGCTGCTGTTACAAACTGCCACAAACTGGGAGGTTTAACATAATGGACATGTGTTATCCCCCAGTCTCAGAAGTCAAAAGTCCAAAATCAAGATGTTGACAGGGTCATGCTCCCTCAGAAGGCTCTCAAGGAGGCTCTTTCCTCATCTCTCCCAGTTCCTGGTGACTGCAGGCATCCCTTGGCTTGGGGCTGGATCACTCCAATCTCTGCCTCTATGGTCACACTGTCCCCTGAACTTCTTGTCTTTTCCTCTGGGTATATGTATAAATGAGAAAAAAACATGCCGTTTTTGGAAGTGGTCACATTTTGTACCCTAACCTTACACTTTGGATCCTGCTGAGACCTTAGTCAAGTTATTTGTCTATAAGAAAAGAGGTGTGGTGGGTATAGGCTCTAAAAACAATAAGGAAGATGAAGCAAGGCCATGACCTCAGGGAAGGCCATTGAAGCTTCCTCGTGGAAAGCAGGGTTAATCTCCTCAGACAAGGGTGGAACAGTTGTTTTTACTGGCAAAGAAGATTCCTCAGAATTTAGGGGTTCAATGTCTCTGGCTTCATCAGAATCTTCTCATATATCCTCATTCCATTTTTATGACCCCGTTTCTTCCTAATTAACATTCTCACTCTGACACTAGACACACTTCCTAGTTGGGAATTCAAATTGGGTTATATTTCAGCAACTCACACTGAGCCTCTGAGTTATATTCTTAGAAATCTCAGCAGCTATAGCTACAGGAGATGAAGATTTCTTCCAGGGAAGATGTAGAAACTTTCAGGTCACCTATGCAAAGCTAAGCTCATTATTTTCATTCCCCACTTTTTCCAGCATAGTTTAGAGCAACCAGCCAACCTCATCAAACCTCTCAGTTTGACTAAAATGTTCTAAGGTTTCCTATACACAACCAATCAGAACATTGCCTCTTAGAAGCACTTGATCAAAAGTATTTAGTGGTGACATTTTGCATATCTCTATTTCAACATTACACCATAACTATCAATGATCTCTTCACTACCAGAAATAGAATCATTCATGCCTTTAAATCAAACCAGAGTAGAGAGCCAAGTTTAGAAACCACAGAACCAATTAAGAAAACCCTGAAAACTCATCCTTAAGGTTCTATCCCTCTAGAACCACTCCCCATGCCAAAATCTGCATGAGTTTTGATTTCAACAAAGAAACAGAACCGGTAGGAAACATATAGACATAGATGTAGCTGCAGAGGTAGAGGCAATGATAGAGATGAGATAGATACAGAGATAGAGCTAGGGATAGACAGAGATATTTATTGCAAAGAATCAGCTCATTCATCCCATTGTGGAGCATAGCCAGGGAAGTCTGAAATCTGTAGAGCTGGCAGTTGGCTGGAAACACTCTGGTGGGAGCTGATGCTGCTGTCCACAGGTGGAAAGTCTTCTTCACAGAAACCTCAGTTCTGCCCTTAAGGTCTTTCATGTGATTAGGTCAGGCTCACACAGATAATCAAGCAGCATTTACTAAAAGTCATCTGTAAATCGCCTCCACAGCAACACCTAGATTAGTGTTTGATTAAATCACTGGATAGCACAAATGACTCAGTAGACAAAACTGATTATTGGAGGAGCTAATTCAAACATCACCATCATCAACCAACCATCTTTTCTGTAACTTACCATCCTTATTCTGCAGGAACCTTCTCCTGGGTTCTCCTTTGTATAATCTCACTCTAGCTCCTCAGGGCCCCCCACCATGGACATATGCAGATGCCCACACACATATGCTCATACACACTCACATGCATACACTCTTGCCACTCCCTCTAACCACACTTTGGGGAACATCTGTCTGCCCAGCAAGCTTTTTTCCTTGTCAGTAGACCCAGCTCAAAACACATTTTTCTAGAAGCATCCTCAATTATGAGTTACTGGCCGCATTCATGACCACCTGGCTTAACCTCTAACCAGGCATCGTTTTGAGGAATTAACCAGGGACATCTTTTCTCCCTTGGGTTCCCAGGACTTTCGCAGACCCCTCAAGCCAGGGTGGGAAGTCTTTGTGGCCTGCCTCAGTGAGAGGCACAAAAGAGGAACACACAGAGATGTCAATGCTGGGTTCTTGTGGCCTAAACAGGTTTTGTAAACTCTGGGCAAAAACTTGAGTTTTGAAAGAAAGGGTCTTTTATTGCAAGAAAGTATGGGAACACACATAGAATGTGAAGAATAGAAGACCCTAAGGATCTTATCCTGGAACAGGGTACAAATCCTAAATGATTGAAAGATAGAATCCAAAGAGAATCTAGAAAGTTCTTGATGGGTCTTCTGAGGAGGGGGCCTATGTTCCGTCTCCCTAGGCCAAGGTCTGCAGGGAAAGTGGTTGTGATGGAAACTGAAGAAGAGTTTGGCGCCCCAAGAATGAGGGAACCTCTGCATCTCCCACTTGCCACCAGGGTCTCAGAGTTCCCCATGCCCTGTTGAGACAACTGCCTCGCATACCTGGGCAGAGTAATGTGCACGGGGTTTGTGGGGGCGTGCAAAGGGGGGACCAAGCCACATTTCCCATGTGCCCTCGAAGCCCAGGCAACAGGAGCATGCACACCTCATTGGAGGCCAGAGGACAGGAAGGAGGTACAGCGGGGGCCAACCTGAACAGGTGAGGACCAAGATAAGAACCACTCCACCTTGAAAAGTGCATCCATCTTCTTAGAGTTTGGAAACTTAGGTCCACTCTTAAAGGACTCTTGGCATAAGAGATGAAGGAAGATGAAACCAGGAAATCACGAAAAGTTACCTTGCGTTGACGAAGTCTGGTCTTCTGCACTTGGAGGCTCAGAAGAGAGAGCAAGGAGGGTACTAAAAAAAATCTGTTAATTGTTTGGGTGTGGTGGCTCATACCTGTAATCCCAGGACTTTGGGAGGCTGAAGTGGGCAGATCATGAGGTCAGGAGATCAAGACCATCCTGACTACCATAGTGAAACTCCATGTCTACTTAAAATAGAAAAACAAAATTAGCTGGATGTGGTGGCCTGCACCTGTAGTCCCAGCTACTCGGGAAGCTGAGGCTGGAGAATGACATGAACCTGGGAGACAGAGCTTGCAGTGAGCCAAGATCGTGCCATTGCTCTCCAACCTGGGCGACAGAGTGAGACTCTGACTCAAACAAACAAACAAACAAAAATTAATTTTATCCTGTCCATAAGGCTGTGGGCTCAGATTTTTACCTCCTCAACATTCTCCAGCCCTGTGCATATTTTGAGTATAGGTGTTTGTTCATTCATGTATTCAACAAATATTTATTAAGAACTTACTACATACACGGCACTATTCTAGGCATGAGGGATAGATCAGTGAAAAAGGTAGACTAAGTTTCCTGCTTAGAGAGGGGGGATGCTAAACAGGATAGATATCTTTAACTTGCTTATATTCTCAATTTTTATTTTTTTATATTTCTAATTAAGTTTCAAATTTCTTCCCATCAGAAAGCTTCCACATTCCTTTATATTTCTCCCATTCCAACCACTGGTGGCAGATCTTACATTTTCTGCAGGTTATTCAAAGTTTGACTAAATTTTTTTTAATGAATGAACATGAATGGATGAGTGACTTAGCTTTATCGTGTGAGAAAAAGTGCATTTATTGAAAATGAGCAAACCGATTAGTCTCCGCAGACTGTGGCATGTCCTGAGTGAGGACTATGGTAATAAATCCATCAAGAGTTCAACCAGTCACTTGTTTTAACCACTGATTGGTCAGCCTGAAATCCACTGATTGCTTCTCAAATGAGCATGCTTTTATTCCTCCAGAATTCTTTTTAACTTTATGTGGATCGACAGTTCATTTACTGACTCAGACAAGCCATTCCAGGATCAGGCCTCACGTCAATTCCCAGTCTTGCTTTAGTGCCTGAAACCTCCACAGCACGTTGTTCCCCTCTGACAAATTCTGCACGGAGCAGGTGGCCTTGTGGCTGGCACTAGATTCTTGAAGGAGTCCTTGCTTCTTTTAGACTTGGAGGAGCAAGAAATAACTCTGAAAACATACCATGTGTCATGGTTTGAAACACTGTGACATTTCCCTAATTTCTCCATGTGGATTTCTTAATTGGCAACTGTATCTTACGCAGAGGGAATCTAAGAGAAGAAGTACGGTTATATCCTTTAATTGTTCCTGAAGCAGAGATGCTTTTCTGCGTAGATCAAGATATGTTCTGAATAGACCAGTATCAGCGGAGAAGCAAGTGTTTTCTTCATTAATTGACGTAACCTCAAAAATATGGATAACTGGCTGGTTGCAGTGACTCACACCTGTAATCTCAGCACTTTGGGAGGTCGAGGCGGGCAGATCGTGAGGTCAGGAGTTCGAGACCAGCCTGGCCAACATGGTGAACCCCTGTCTCTACTAAAAATACAAAAAATTCGCTGGGCATGGCAGCACGCACCTGTAATCCCAGCTACTCGGGAGGCTGGGGCAGGAAAATTGCTCCAACCCGGGAGGCGGAGGTTGCAATGAGCCAAGATCGCGCCACTGCAGCCTGGGAGACAGGGCGAGGCTCTGTCTTGGGAAAAGAAAACAAAAAAAATGGATGACCAGGAAATTGCCAAATTGAATGTAGTGGCATTAGGTTTGGTTTTTTCACGTCCACTCAGGCTACCGTGTAAGTAAAACCAGATGCATGCCAATTTTGCCAGTCACATGTTTTTTTCCTTATTTGGACATAAAGGTTATTTCAGAAAGAGGCCAATGGCCCTGTTTCGGTTCATTCTCAGGTAATTCCACAAACAGATCAGTGTCCAGTAGGCAGGGTACATGTCTTGCTTCTCTGGAGCTGACCATAAATATCTCCGTAGGTCACGTACATGCCTTTTTCCCCACAACTAAGAGCTCATAGATCAGATGGGTTTGTGGGCAGATGCAAAAAATCAAGGTTTGGAATATCAGGAGAAAGTTCCTTTTCAGACCTGTCTTCTAGATCTGTCACTCACCAATAGAGTGGAGACTTCAGATGTCTAGATGAGTTTTTTGTTGTTGTTGTTTGGATTCTGTTCCAACCAGGGGTGCAATGTGAATTCAGATGTGAGCAGTAATGGACTATCGCCTTAAACTATTTACACTTACGTTTAAATTAAATTGAATAAGTTGACCACACAGACTCTCACCTGAGATGCCTCTTTCACTCCAGAATTTGCTGGAGCATTGACTGCATTTAAGTATCCCCATCTTGACGAGTATTATGTACATGTTGAAGGGAAACCAAGAACGATGCTATAAGAAACCTGCTTCTACTCTCCGTGATCAAGGGCACTATCATTTCCACTTATTAAATGATGATGTTATGCTTACATTGTTATAATATGTAATGATAAATGTATATTCTACAGTTATAAATATATTTACAATTTATAATTTAACATAACATATATCATACCTTGCTACATGCAATGCACAAAGTAAAAAATATGTAACACCATAACATATAACTACATGACTAGAATGTACTTTGTATTTTTTAATTAATTTTTTAATAGAAAATATATATAGTAAGTTGGCTAATTGGTTTAACAGGTATTGGGCATTTTATCTGTTCTTTGGAGGTGTGTGCCCTCACAAACACCTGGATTTTCTGTTTTATTTTAACATGGCCAACTACAGTGTGATATTCAGGAGAATTATTGAAAAGAGAGACGTTCTCCTGAATTTCTTAAATTTTTGGGGCTGAATATTTATTGTTGTGAATATTTTTAAAAATGTAATCAGTAGTTGAGAACTTGGGGCTCATTTCAGTCATGATTAGAATGTGTGTGTGTGTGCATGTGTGTGTGCGCTTGTGTGTGTGTGTGTGTATGTACTGAGGATCAGAAAAAGAACAGATGACACAGAAAATAAAGGTGAGTGTGCATGGAGCAGTGCCTGAAAGTGTGCAGTGACTCACAAAGACTTCGACAGGAAGAAATGTCACCACTGAGACCGCTTTGTAATGAAGAAGGGTGATGGAATCTGAGTCAACTGGTTTCTCAGATCCTGGAGTCAACAACTTTCCCTCCTTAGCCAATGCTGTTTTTCATTTCCATACAACTTCTAGAGATAAAAAGAAGAATGGAAAGTAGCCCTTTTACCCTTTTGTAAATCATACTTGAAAACAAGCAAAATATTTTAAAAACCTCATATTAAATATGGGAATGGTGATTGAAAGGCAGGCACAGGCCACTAGAAAGCAGGGGCTTCCCGCAAATCCCACGGAGAGCAATGCTGCCCTCAGCGCACTGGCGGGCTCACGCTTCCCTGAGTCCTGGCTGCTGGCTGCCTGGACCTGGCCTGCGTCAGCGCACACTCTCACTGAGAAGCAGAAAATACTTCCTGAAATACCTCAGACGATTGGAAGGACAGCTCTGATTTTTAGATTTTTGCTCTTTTTGAGTATATAAAGAAGGCAAATCAAAGTGGATTGCAGAAATAATTTCTCTAAAGAGACCCATTCACTTCTTGTAAAATCATTTCTAATTTCAAAACTGAAGTCAAAAGTAGAGAACTTATTTTAAAACCCAGGTGAGATGTGAAGGAGGTAACCCTTCTTGTGGTGCTGTAATTAAACAGAGAAACTACTAATCTCATTTCTTTCCATCTGTAAAAACTGCACGATTCTCCCTCTGGGATCGGCATGTGTGTGCGCAGGTATGTGAGTGAGCACGTGTCTATGTTTGCCACGTTCACGTTACACGAAATCCTTCGATTCACAATGTTTTGCAGTTTACTTCCAGCCATCAATAATATATTCATTGTGTTTTTATTCATTTATAAAATGAATGCATTTATAAATGAGGTGGAGGAGAGGATGCCCGAGAATGCCAGGACGGAGACATGGTCAGGTCGGGGCAGAGACAAGAGTGGGGTCAGAGCGTCGGGAGCAAACACGCTCAGGTCAGGCCCCAGTGTCGACTCCATCGTGCTCTGGCACCCCAGCCTTCTACTCCAGGAGCTGCCTGGGGTAGTACCTACCTGAGATAGTCCTGGCCGGTGGACAGGGGGTCTGAGCTCTGGGTCCTGGGGCACAAAGGCTGCGGAGGCGCAGACTGCCCTGGCAGCCGCCCAGTGTCCTGCAGGCCCCCAGACTTGTCCTCCATGGCTGCATGGACCTGGGAGGGTCCCAGAGGCAGGAACAAGTTTCTCTGTGATCCACTCTGCTTCCTGCACATGCAGAGGTGAGCTGCGACCCCAGCTCTCAGGGAAGAAGAGGCCATACCAGAATATGGGAATTGGTGCAGTGCTGGTAGGGGAAGGGCCTCAAGGCCCAGGAGGTAGGATTTGCTGTTTTATGGCTGATGCACGCCCCTTGGGGGAGAGCACAGAAATTCTCTAAATCCCACTGTGCAGGGAAGGCCACAGAAAGCAACTGCTCCCCAGAGACAGCGAATTCTCTAAGTCAATGAGAATTCATGCTTGAAAACTCTGCACTTCCACCAGGGCCTGTGAACTCAGGTTCACGTCGCCGGCACCGTAAGTTAAACTCCTGCACATCACATTTAGCAGCAAAAAGGCTAGCTTGATTTCATCTACTCGTTTGAAGATTGGACTTGACATTTTGGTAAAGGGTGAAAGTTTCATGCTAGCTCCCTGGTGGCAGATTTAGTGCCTGTATTCTGCAACAAATTAAGAGATTTTCTCAAAAAAAAATGTTAAATGAATAAAAACCTCATTTTGGGAGGAAAGACACAGGTGAGCTGAGGGCTTGCTGGAAAGTGTCCTGAGAACGGGAGTTATACCTAGTGAGGGAGAATTCAGGGGTGTTTGGAGACACTTCTCCCTTTCTAAGAATAATGCTAAACGATTTCTGCTGGAAATCATCCCAAGCCTGTCTTTATGCTTCCTCTGCCTGGAAGGCTTCTCCCCTTTTTGAGGCCCTCGTGCCTTCACATTCTACCCCATCCCAGGCAGGCAGTTGGAGGTAGACCCTGTTTACCAGGGAGTGCCTGGGAAGATAAGCCTTGAGCTGCAAGCAGCATGCCATGTTGTGAGGGTTGATTCCCTGCCTGCACCCACTTGCCCTGACCCTGACCTCCTCCAGGGCAGAAACTCCCCCGTCATGAAGCCCCAAGATCCCGCAGGACTTGGCACATGGTGGCAGCTGGGCAAATATGCACTGAATGAATGAATGACAGGGTGGCATACCTGGGTCGCATCCTGGAGCAGCCCTTCCCTGGCAGCTGTGGTTCCAGCAACTGAGTCTGCTGGCCGTGGAAGGAAGCCCGTGTCCTCTTTCATGGGACCGGGACTAGACTCTTCTGCAGGCTGGACAACCTGCCTGAGCACAGCAATGTGCAAATGCTACTTTGGAAACTTCACCTCTTTTGTTGTTCCTACCTTGAAAGTTTCCTCTGTCTTCCTCCCCTCCGATTGCAAATGTGAGGGTTGGAAAGAGAGCTGGCTTTCACCACTACACTCAGTGAGATATTCCAAGCATTTCTTCATCCTTAGAGCTCAAAAAACAAAACTCCACCATGTTCCAAGGGTGTGGAACAATGCCTACTCCTCTTTAATTCTTGAATTGGTTCTGCCAAGTAGGCACACTCACCATGTCATCCCGGAGGACACTCACACAAAGCAGAGTTATACGGCCGAGTCAGGCTGTGGATCCATGGGGTTCGGGTCTTGTGAATTGGCTTAGCCATTTTGGAAAACTGGTAGAATCTGCGAAAGCTAAGTGTGCCCTGTCTATGACCCAGCGATTCCATGTCACAGTATAATTCAACGGAAATGCTGACATATCACACAAGGCAGAGAAGAACACCTATGGCAACACTCCCTGTAATTGCCCAGATTGAACAGAACTGGACTGTTGCCAGTGCACCGCTTAAATATGTCAGAGTGTGCTCTTGCAATGGCATACGACACAGCCATCGAAATAAGTCACTGCAGCCACACCCAACACCACGGAAAGAGCCAGACTCAGGCGTTGATGTCAGTTCACCATCAGGCAGGGCTGGCCCTTGGTGGCATCCTGATTCCCTGTAGGGGGAGGGGGCCTAATGACTGGAAGGTGCTGGATGAAGGCTTCCGGGTGCCTGTAATGTCCTTGATCACTGTGTTTTTGCTTGAAAAATTCACTGTGCTGCACCCTCAGGATGCGGGCACGTTTTCTGTGTATGTGTTATTTATAATACAAAGTTTGCCTTAATAAGAAAGAATCTTGACTATAAAGTATGGGTTTAGAATCAGGCCAAGCTTCTTTACCTCTTTATACCTCATGTGCTGGTCCTCTGACCCCTGCCAAAAAACTCCTTAGCGCTCCACACTCCGGATGGACACGAGAGAACCCCAAGACACACATGTGAACAAGCGCAGGGAGAAAGAAACACATGCGTGTAATTACCTCCGGACTCATCTCGCACAAAAAGCAAATATCCTGCACTCTAATTCTGACCCAGGTCAAGACCTGGGATCTCATGGAAAGAAATCATTGCCCTTTAAAACAGAAGTGGCAACAGTGGTTTAATTGATCGATTTTCGAGTTCATTTTCCTAATGTGGATGTAAAAGGCTGTCGGGCTGTAGCTTTTACCATCTGTTATTAGTGAGCTTCAATAAACATTTAAAAACAGTCTCCAGGTTTATTAAATTATCACATGGTGGTTTTCCAGAAATCACACATTTTCCAGACTCCATATTAAAGGAGAGGTGTTAGAGTTTTGTTTTGTTTTTGGCAAACGCGAGGGAATTTCTTAACCTGTTTTCAGTTATGCAAACCAATAAAAACATATAATTTTCTGATTCAAAAAATACTTTCGAGGACGTCTGACAAAATTAACTGGTTCTGAAACTCAAGCTTGGCACGTAAATGACATCTGATGTGTAGCTAAGACTTTGCCGATTTGAAGATACAGGGCAAACTCCAGCTAGCTGTCCTGTTGCTGAATGCCATGCCAACCCCGGGAACAGCCAGACCACTGTGCACACAGGCCGTGGGCAGGCAGTGTGAGCGCGGTGGAGGCGTTGCTCCATGAAGCTCACAATGATTGCAAACCCCAATCCAACTTCAAGCATTTTTATAAGGGTGCCAGGACAGGGCCCCTGCTCAGGCCTCAGTGTGAGAGTCCCATCCTTCTGGGAAAGGTAGCTATGGGGTGTCACTGTGGCCTCTAGCCTCCTACCCATTGATGAGCCTGCCAAGATGCAGGTTTACTCACCTAGAGACATCCACACGAGCACACACATGGACATATGCATGGACACACACAGGTGCACACACAGGCACAGACATGCACAGGTGCACACAGGGATACACACAGGCCCTTTCTCCTATGTAGGGCTCGCTAAACACAGACCTTGGGACAGACATCCTGACACCTTCTTATCTTGCTTCAAGGGGAATGAGCCATGGCTTCCAACAGGAGGGTGTCCTGTGTGCCAGGACTGAAGCTAAACGTTTTCCTTGCTTGCCGTGATTACATGGTACGGAGTACATCATGGGGACACAAGCCAGGCTGCCCTGCTCTGAACACTGTCCTGTGTCCTTGGACTCACCCTCCTCTGACCTTCAGGCAAGCCTGGGCTGGACAACACAGCACCAAGCATGTGGCAGGCTCCTGCAGGACCCCTTGTCCTCTCGTGTTTAGGAAATCTGCCTTTATAGGCTCTGACCCCATCCACCTGTATCTGATGATGGCAGGTGCATGCCCTCTCCACGTGTGTCCCCCAGCCAGACCCTCCAGGGAATGGCTGCCCGGATGCCACCTCCCCAGGGATCCACACTCAGGACCCACCTCAATGGTGTCAGGCCCACTGGTGTCTGTCCTCCTCTGGGAGGACTCCTACGCACTCGGGCCCACTTTTGTTAATAAGACAAGCAGGTACTTTCCTTGGAGCGGAACCAACCGGGAATCCTGCACCGTTTCGCCCTGAGCTGCCTCACATGCAGGCTAGGTGAGCTCCAGACCCACTGCGGGAGAAGAAACAGAGATACCAAGGGAGGAAGAAGTCTCCCAGACTGCACCCTGTGTGAGATGCTGGGATGCACCTGGCAAGGGCGTTTGCTTCTAAAAGTCCTGTTCTTCATAGCTCCGTCAATGCCGGCTGCCTTAGCACGCTCTTCTTTCCTCCTCAGGGTGGACGCCAACGTAGGACTGCAGCCCGCATCAGTTTTAATGGGAAAAACAGACACAGGTTTAGTGTGTGCCCAAAGCCCGAGCTCCATGTTCGGATTCCCACAGTGGAGGCTTCAGCCAGCCTCGTGTCAAACAAGGAGAAGAGATAATTAGAGTTCTTGGGAAGCAGGAGCACACCCGCATTCTCAGCAAACTGGTTATTAAGGATCTTGTAATTGGTTGTTAAACCCACTGCGTATTTTAATGATGAAATCAATCACCGGCTTTATGGGTTTTCTTTGGAAGAGGTCACGCCCACTCTGGACTGTGCCATAAGCAGCAGGCTCACCTCACAGCACCCTGGGGTTGTCCTGCCCGCGTGTATCCCTGTGTGCGCCCGTGAGTGTCTGTGCCTGTGTGTGTCCGTGCATATGTTCATGTGTGTGCTCATGGGCATATCTCTAGGTGAGTAAAGACAGGAGGAGGAGGAGAAATGAGACTTCCAGGTGAGGACACAAAGGCCGTTTTCCTCTACTTAGACCAGGAACCCAAGGCCCAGCTGTCTGCAGGCCCCTCTGACGCCTCTGCTGTGCTCCACTCAGGCTCCCTGGGAGGGGCAGGCTCAGGCTCAGCGTCTGCACATAGAGGAACCTGGGCATTTGCAGTTTCTGGGAACGTCCTCTGGGCATTTGCAGTTTCTGGGAATGTCTCTGGTGATTCAGGCATGCTTAAGCAGGGCCCAAGTGCCCCAGGCACACCTAGCACCTGTTTGTGCATCTCTGAGGCCATCCAGCCCCAGGGCCATACCCCTTGTGCCAAAAGCAGAGATGTTTTTACCTATGTAACTTCCCCGGGCCTCTTGCCTGCTCCTCCCAAGAGAAGTGACATCAGACAGCAAGTTTTTCAAATGTGCAACCTAGGGACTGCGAGGGGACGGCACCTGTCGTGTTCATCCACCTTGGCAGTCTTTGGTCTCAGCAGCCTCAGGACACTAATTTACTACGAGCTGCCCCTTCCTCCCAGACCTCTACTGAGGACTCAAGGTTCTGACCCCTCAGGTCCTTGGCTGGCCAAAATCCCCCTCGTTTTCACCAACTTTCCAGCCCTCCCCCTCGTTTCTTTCCGTCTTAACCCACTGTTAACCACTTCCTTCAGTGAGTTCTCCAAATTCCACCCCCCCATTAAAACGAAAAAAAGCATCAACATCTCTAGTACTTCGCATAGAGCCAGCACACAGTAGGTGCTTCATATGTGAGTGAACGAGAAACCTCCTGATGAAGGCTACCATACTGTCTGCCTGCCCTGGGCGGGGCAACTCCTGGGCTCATCAGCTGTGGCTGTGGCAGGGTGAAGCTTTTCGGCTCGTGTCCATGGATGGCACGGGTCATCCCCAGAAGGGCCCAGGGTTTGCAGGCTCTGTTGTTGCCGAGCAGAGGACAAGGAGCTATGGAGACAGAGGGTCTGCCAGGAATGCCTTCCAGCAGTGAAGACATGCACCAACCCTGGTCCCTTTTCCTTCTTCCCTGGGTGTTCCTTCCCGGTGACAGCCAGCCCCTCTACCTGGGATGTGGGCTCAGCATCGCGAGCATCCCAGGAACCACATCCTGCAGGCCAGGCTCCCCCCAGGCACGGTCTCAGGTTCCCTGAGCCTCACCTCTCCCTTGCACTCGCTGCTTCCACAGTAACCAGCTCTGCTTGGCTCCAGCCAGCTTAATGCAGATTCAAACCGGTCATCAGCCCACGTCCTCACTGCAGGCTGCAGCCTCCTCCTGAGAGTCTCTGTGGGGCCTTCCATGGGACCCTGCTCAGTGCCTGGGGGAAGAATGGTGCTGGGCGCAAGCCACTGGCTACGGGAACCAGATGTCAGAGAGCTCATTCTTGCCCCTCTCCCCTCTCGGGGGTAGTGGGAAGTGGCCACCTGGATGAAGAGACTTCTGATGCCAGGAGTGCTCAGACCCAGTTCGTCTCTCAGCACTTGCACGACCCTTAGCTTCAGAGCTAAACCTGATGCCCAATCTGTAACGACGTAATCATTTGAAATGATCTCTTCCAGTAGGAGGGCTGGATGTAAACCATCTCTCCACAGTTTCCGTCTGTGGCCCTGACACTGACTGGCCCATAGATGCAGATCTCTCGCTAGTCACTGGTGTACAGCCGGGAGTCTAGGATCCAGCACCACCAGCCATCAGCCTGGTAGGAGTAGAGCTCATGGCCTCCTCCATCTTGGCAGCATTCATCAGCCTGGGTGTGAGTCCCAACTCATTTGCAATCATTGGCATCAAAGTCAGTCCTGCAGAGAGCCACTCAACATGTGTCCCAGACCTACCCCTGGGCAGCATCTGTGGGGCTCAGGGTTCCACCCTCCAACCACAGAACTACACACACTTGGTGGAGGGTGGCCATGTGCATCCAGGTGCGGAAGGTATGACCCGAATTGCCGAAAAGAATGTCTAATAAGTATTGCTCTAAAAACAGGGGTCTGTGAAATGCTGGAGCCAACATGAAGCCTGTACAAGGTCAGCAGGGCAGTGATCTGGAGAGTGGGATAGCGTAGGGGGCTGGTTCCACACCTGGGTGCAGGCGAGCCTTGTCAATCCCGGACTTATGACCCAGGGCAATCCTGCTCGCTTGGAGTCTCATCCTCAGGAATCCTGAATGGCAGGGCAGGGAGGAAGGACAGGACATCCCACCGCCTCCAGCACTGTGGCTGTGTGTCTGTGTATGCATGTGTGCCTAGGTATTATCTGTGTGTGTGTGCACATGCCTTGATCAGAGATCCTTTGTTAGGCAGACTAAAAGTCTACCTGACATTTTCTGTTCCTTTGAGAATATATGTAATTCTCAAATTCTAGAAATGATCGTTAGACATTAGCAATAGGACAAACTTGAGAAAATAGAACTTGGAATACATTTATGGCTTCTTTAAAACCACACGCGCACACACACAGCCTTCCATTGGCTCACATGTGCAAACTGGGGTTTGCATAAGGACTCTCATCCAGTTGTATACATTACATGAGAAACCTGCTCAAGGGTGGAGTCCCAAGACCCTTGCTCTGAGTGTGGGCAGGGCCTGCACAGTGGTCAAGGGGATCGAGGGGGCATCCCATCTATGATTGCATTACGCACCTAAGACTGTCTTGCTAGCAGATTCACTCTAGAGACTCTCCCACTTGGGCTTGGAAGAATAAGTGGCCGTGTTGGGAGACCCAGAGCACAAGGAGCTAAGGGTCACTCACAGTTGCTAAGGACAGTCTCTGTCTGACGCCAGCAAGAAGCTGGGGCTCTCAGTTCTAGATCAATAAGGAAATAAATGCTGCCAATTACCTAGGTGAGCCTTGGAGCAGACCCCTTCCCAGGAGAACCTCAGACGCACACCCAGCCTGGGACACTTAGGCTACAGCCGAGGCGAAGACGCAACCTACAAAACCCAAGACCATGGAAGCATGTCCTTTTAAGCCACAAAATTTCTGGTAATTTTTCCTGCAACAATAGAATCCTAATGCACTGTCATGATTTAAAAATGTGTTAGAGTATATCATTAAAGAAATTGGAATTAAGTGCTCTCATAAACTGAAAAATCTGCGGCTCCTACTCATGCATACACTTTGTAAATCAAAATTCACAAATATACGCTTTCCTGGAAGCAAAATGCTATTTTTTATTGGTGATGTCTGTTTTTCATGGGGCTCTCGAATGGCCTTAAAAGCCATTTAGGGGCCAGTTGCGGTGGCTCACGCCTGTAATCCCAGCACTTTGGGAGGCCGAGGCAGATGGATCACCTGAGGTCAGGAGTTCGAGACCAGCCTGACCAACAAGGGGACACCTTGCCTCTGCTAAAAAAATACAAAAGTAGCCTGGTGTGGTGGCACATGCCTGTAATCCCAGCTACTCAGGAGGCTGAGGCAGGAGAATCACTTGAACCTGGGAGGCGGAGGTTGCGGTGAGCTGAGATTGTGGCATTGCACTCCAGCCTGGGCAACAAGAGGAAAATGCCATCTTGAAAACAAAACAAAAGAAACAAGCAAACAAAAACTTTATACATCTAAAATGTATAAAGAATGCAGTTTCTTCTGGTTATATTTGTAAAGCTCATGAAGAATAAAAGTTATTCCTAAATTGACTGCACAGTTCTGCTGTAAAGACAGTCGACTTGAATATTTTGTACATAGCCATCATGGCATAATTGTGGAAGGAAGGAAGAAAGGGAGGGGAGGAAGGAGAGAGGGAGGGAGGAACGGAAGAGAAGGGGGAGGAAGGGAAGGGAAGAAGGAAGGAAGGAAGGAAGGAAGGAAGTGGGGGAGGGAGGGATGGAAGGAGGAAAGGAAGAGAAGGGAGAGGAAGGGAAGGGAAGAAGGAGGAGGAGGAAGGGAGAAAGGAAGGAAGGAAGGAAGAAAAGAAGGAAGGAAGGAAGAAAGGGAGGGGCGAGGGCAGGAGAAGGAGGAACAGAAGAGAAGGGGGAGGAAGGGAAGTGGGGAGGAAGGGAAAGGAAGAGAAAGAAAGGGAAGGGAAGAAGGAGGAAGAAGGAAGGAAGGAAGGGAGGAAGGGAGGGAAGGAGGGAGGAAAAAATGAAAGGAAGGAAGGAAGGAAGGGAAGGAAGGAAATAAGGGGAAATGAGAAGGAAACTAAGGAAAGAGCCTTTACCTCTAGCCTAGGGCACTGAAGAACTTAATGTCAGGGTGTGTGGATAATTGTGAGTGCACAGCAGAGAGAAAAACAACATTCACATTTTTAAGTTACTAATTCTCTTCCTCTGTCTCAAGTTCAAGAGCGGCAAGCCTAGAGTTTTTCCGCAGAGCATGTAGGCACTTAGGAACAATTACACATCCCACAGTTTATTTGTATGTGCTTCTACCTTCTGCAGCATTATCTAATATGAAAACTAAATTGAGAAAACCAACTAAATTAAAGCTAATCAGAGTTTCATCGCGGCCCACAGCACAGCAGATAATAGTCCAGCGCTCCATGCAATTAAATTCTTCAATTATTCTAAGTGTTATTATGCTAATTTGAGAGGCTAGGATTATTAGAAAAATGTATAAAGAATTATGCTCAGTTATAGCATTTTATTTATGTGATTTCACATTAAATTATTTAAGGTATGGAGATTATAAGAGTTTTCAGTATGTGACTTCAGCCTGTCCCACTGGGCAGTCGGCAAAACTGAAGGGAAAATTTGTCCCATTTTATCCTCCCTGGGGGGATAATCTCACAGCTTGAAGGATGGCCTGGCCTGCTCCCTGTAAGAGGACTCAGAGTGCACGCAGGGGCTGTCCCCACCTCTGTTGGCTCTGAGAGGCACTTCCTCTCCCTGGGAGCACTCTTCTCTTTGTTGTGGGATCACTGTTGTGGAATCACTTTGCATACCCTCCTTAATTAAAAAAAATAAGAACAAGCAAAAGGCTTGGAAGGGGGACCCCCAAGGCTTCGAAAGCTGCACCCACAGCCCACAGTGAGCCCTGAGGAACACCTGCCCTCTCACAGCCTCCATTAATGTGCCTGCCTTTAGGGTTTTGCAGGAAAATTATCTCAAGCTTAAGTAAGAACCGTCGGGTTTTAAATACGGTGATAATTCCTTATTAAATCCAGACTCATTGTACTTTTCTTTCTACCTGCTTCTCTCTCTTCTGCTCTTATCCTTAAAACACCTTCTCCCACTCAACTCTGCTTCCCTTCCTCTCCTCAATCCTCCCCTCCCCTCCCTTCTCAACTCCTCCCCTTCCCCTCTCTTTCCCTCTCCTCCCCTCCCTCTCCCCCCCCTCCCTTCCCCTCCTCTCCCCTCTTCTCCCCTCCCTCCCCTCTCCTCCCCTCCCTTCTCATCTCCTCCCCTTCCCCTCTCCTCCCCTCCCCTTCCTTCCTCTCTCCTCCTCTCCCCTCCCCTTTCCTGCCCTGCCCTTCCCTCCACTCTCATTTCCTACCCTTTCTCTGCCCCGACTCTTCCTTTTATTTCCTCACCTTTCTCTCCATGTTTTGGCCCCAGAATGATTATCTCTTTTAAAAAAAAAAATTTATTAAACACACAGGGGCCAGTCTTTTTTCCTCTCTCTTTCCCCAGCCTGCACCCCCGCCCCCGGCTCCCCACGTCTGTCTGAGCAGTCCTGCCTAGAACAGTCCCTTCACACAAGCCAGCGGACAAGCCCTGCTCTTCCACCTCCCCCGTCTCTTTCTCACGAGTTCCGCTAGTGCCTTGCTCACCCCCACCTCCCGCATCGTCCTAGCTTCAGTGGTTTCTCCTGGATCCCTGGAGTTCCACGTGGTCAGAGCCTCTTCAACACAGTAATGAGCTCAGAGCAGAGAGGACCAGTAGAAGCCACCTGCTGTTCTCAGTCTGAGCCCTTGTCTCCTCTGCACCCTCAAGTCACACCAGAGGCCCCAGAACCCCAGAGCCCAGCACCCAGGAAGCTGAGCACAGCGGGGGAGGCTCGGGGCGACTCTGGGCATTGCATCGGTGCCATCGGGTTATTGTGTGGACGGTAGGAGGAAGGCCTTGGCCTTTACCCAACAAAAAAAGGTGGGGTCAGGGAAAGGAAGGAACTTCAAGATGAGAGGAAGCTTCCCCCGTTGCCCTGCAGGGCCGCGCAAGAACGGCGTGGGTCCCACCCCTGCTTCTGTACTGCACCATCTCAGGAGGTCCACGTGTGCCCAACACTCTACCAAGCCCAGCAAACATGGCGCTGTGCTATGGTGAGGAGGCCCCATGCAGGATCCAAGGGTGGGGTCAAGCTGCCCGGGGCTCTTGATGCCAAAGTCTGAACCCCACCACTGTATTGCTACTGAGGTGGCCCTAACCCCGGGCTACTCTCAGCTCAAGACTTGGCAGGGCAAGGACACTGAGGCAGATGCAGGCCTGGGACACCTGAAGATGGTCTCTTCGACCCATCTGCTAACCTTTCTTCCTGCCCTCCCTCCTTCCTTCATCCTCTCCCTCCTTCCTCCCCTCCCTCGTTCGTCTTCTCCCTCCTTCCTCCCCTCCCTCCTTCATCCTCTCCCTCCTTCCTCCCCTCCCTCCTTCATCCTCTCCCTCCTTCCTCCTTTCCCTCCTTCATCCTCTCGCTACTTCCTCCCCTCCCTCCTTCATCCTCTCCCTCCTTCCTCCTCTCCGTCCTTCATTTGGGGTCAGACTCGAATGGTTGTCTGGGGTTCTCGCAGCCATTCCTGGAGCCATGAGCATTTCTCCTGATAACATCGGAAAGCACCTTCTTGATTGTAGCACCTGCTTCTCCAAGGGCCTGGACTAAGGCCATCGTCATTGCCCTGCAGGGGCCGACAGACCGGACCCTTTCAGAATTGTGCAAGTTTCTTTGTGTTCCTTTCTCTCTCATCTAAGGCCAATCTTGCAACACCAGGAACAAGATAATATATTTCAGGCATGATCTAACAAAGGCCTCAGTGTAGACGAGGTAGGTAGTCACAGATTTCACAGTTAACTTCCCTAAGCAGATGGAACAGATTCTCGGAATAGGTAGCATTTTGTATGTTTGGACTTTATGGGCACATTTGCCCTGAATTATAAGCCTTTTGGGGTTAAGTAGAAATTTCTGGAAACTAGCACTTGATGAAGCAGCGGACTTTCAGTGAATGCTTCTTCATTGCCCCTGTGTGTAAGCCTCATCATTACCAGAATGTCCAAAAATTTAACAGCCTGACCCAGCTCAACTGGAAAGGCAGGATCCCCATGAGTGCAGGTGAGAGGGCAATAGGGAAACACGCAGACAGAGCATTCCTTGCACGACCTCGCCCTGTGGGGAAGGATTGCCAGTTCCACTGGGGGTTGGCACTGCTGGGCACATCATGCACGGGTGTCTGTGTCTTCATTTTCCAGAGTGACCATGCCAGAGAAATGGGTGAGAGCTACTGCCAAGCAAAAGAAATGACCACGAGCTCCCCAAGCAGCCTGGCGAGAATCCGGGGAAGAGACCCAGAAAGGTGTGGGGCTGGACCGTGAGGGGACGAGGGCAGAGCTTACCTGCACAAGGTTGGGAGGGAGGGGATGGAGACAGGCACCCACCGACTCCAGAAATTACTGTCTGGGATGCTCATCAGAAAGTTTCCAGAGACGCATAAAAGCAGAGGAAGCTGTGCAGTGGGCAGCCCAGGGCAGGACAGGCCCAGCCTTGATAAAGAGGAGGGGGAGGCAGAGGACTCTGGACCACACCTTGTAGCTCACATTGGGGCTGAGCAGCAAGGACAGACCTCCAAATCCAGCTCATGGCAGGAGCCAAGGTCCCTAGCATGGAGAGTTGGTCCCCCTGGGTGGCAGAATACAGGGCCAGCATAGGCCAGGGTCCAGGCTCCAAAGAGCCAGCTGCCACTCTTCATCCTTTTGGGAGGAGTCAGTCTATAGAAAGGGAAGGCTGGTCTCTGCACCAAAGAAGGCTGAGAGGTTTGAAAAATAACTTGAGAACGTGGAAAGAGATCTAGGGAGGGGTGTAAAGGGGCACTGATGTCAAATGATACATGTGAAAGAATCCAGCTTGTCAAGGTAGAGGTGACAGTGGGACCATGCTATTAGGTGACAAAAAAGGGAAGAGATTCTTCTCATATTGGTGGACATATTTTTTTTTTAAAGCACATATGGCATGGAGTGTTAGAAAGAACCCAGGGAAGGATCTCATTTCTGCACACTGTGGAGCTACAGATTTGGGCTTTGCTAACTCATGAGTTCTGCCATCAGGCTTTGCTAACTCGTGAATTCTGCCAATGTTTCTCAAGTGCTGCTACCTCCCAGTAGGCCAGGGAAGGAGAGCTGGGGGGACCCAATCTTCACTTTCAACGGGCACTGTCTGGTGGAGAGACCACTGAATGGTAGCCACATAGAATGAGGCAGGGCAGTGATGGACATTTGAAGACATGCCCTCAGCACCATGGACTCCTTGACGGCAGGTCTGCAACCCCTCATGGCTTCCCGCGATCTCTGAAGTCAAATGGGGAGATAGGAGTGTGGGTGAAGCTGTATTAGACCTGGCTAAAAATTTGTCGTCTGCTTTTCTCGGGAAGTTGTGTTGAAAATAATAGCTCCTGTGTGAAGACCCATGGATTCCACCCAATGATGGTTCCCTGCTGTGCCTGGGAATAAGTGCCATTTGGGGAAGAAATTTGCAGGAATGAATGAACAGAAACAGAAGAAGGATGTATATAAAGGTCATATTTGGCTTCTACATTGCACTCTTTCAAGCAAGAGTGACACTTTTGAGCACAAGGCCAGCAGTGGAGAATTCAAGCATAGAATGATTTGCAGTGTATTATGCTACGAGCAGAGCAGTGAAGGGGGTTTTGA
The DNA here is from genome assembly GCF_003255815.1 of Theropithecus gelada. Taxonomy (NCBI): domain Eukaryota; kingdom Metazoa; phylum Chordata; class Mammalia; order Primates; family Cercopithecidae; genus Theropithecus; species Theropithecus gelada. The sequence continues at coordinate 2,999,965 of NC_037673.1, read as the reverse complement.
TTGTTATTTTTGGAAAGAGAAGCTTTTAAGAACTGTGACAGATGGTTTTGGATACTTGGTGGGCTAAAAATGGGAGAGGGAGGGTCCTGGAATAGTGATTCTGCCGGCTTCTGTCGAAGATGTGGATGCCACAGAAAGCTGGGGCCATGTGCAGAACCTGGTGGGTGAAGACGTGTGTTTATACACATGCATCTGCCTCAGAAGGGAAGGATGTAGGGTAGACTTTGGGAGGTAAACATGTCCACCTTGATGGCCGTTTTAGGCATTTGTCAGGAACGCTGTCAGATGAGCATGTTGAATGACAACTAAGATTCCTCCTCAATTTTGAGCTTCTGCATTCTGTTTGCAACACTTTCACTGCAGGGAGGCCATGCATCCCGCCTCCTTACTTCATGCATGCTCTTCCAAGAGAATGCATTTTGCAAATTTGAGCTAGAACATGGGAGACTTAGTTTCTTTCTTCACGATGTGAGTATGCATGACCTTAGCTGTGGATGTGTGCATCATTTGGAAGACAGATACTATCATCTGCAGAAATATTCCACATTCATCCTGTCTTTTACTAGACTAAGGGAACTTTAAAAAAATTCTGTTATAGGTGTTGACTAGATAATTTTGTGAGTTTATGTTGGACTTGACAAAACAATGCATGCCACAGTACACCCTGCCTCATGATGTGAACCCAAATGGGCTAAACTGTGGCCATGCCTAGTGCAGACAGAGCCTCAGCACACAACCTACTCCGGCTCTGCACAGCAAACCTGAGAGCGCTTCTACCCCCTGAGGTTCAGGAGCCATTTATATCCATGCTTAGTGTAGTTTTATTACTTTATTTTTAAGGGGACTGGTTTATTGGGGTTTTTTTGTTTTTTGTTTTTAGAAATTGGACCAAATAACTATTCTGTGAGGTCTTGCCACATGGGCGCCATAGAACCCAGCATGGTCCAGTGCTCTCCCGCCAAGGCCCTTGGCCCCTGTTGGATTCAGGGTCTGTGTGAGAAGGTCTGGTTATAGCCCCTAATGGAGAGATGACCATGAAAATTCGCCCCAAAAGGTCATAAATCTGACCCTGTGTTGCAACCTCAGCAGAAAATCGAAGCACGGAGTGGGCTGGAGAAGTGATTTATCCTCCCCACAAGAGGGGCAGCTCCACCTGTGGGTGGCTGTTTTCTGGGCACGCAGCTCCAACTGTGTCAACAGTGGACACCGAGGCAGCCCCACGGGGCGCAGGGGCTGAACAAGCCGCTGAATCTCAGTCAAACAGTTTGGGAGTCAGGAAGAAGCCCACAGAGCTCCCCTAGCAGAGGTGGCTGGAGATGCTGTCGTGCTCTTAAAAACTGTCAGAGTACTGTGAGCTTCGTGTCTCCACTTTAAATAAGTCATGGCAGGGGACCCCATGCAGGGTGACCTAGATGAAACAGGGGACACCGAGTTAGCTGTGCATTCCAGAGAAACGAGGAGTGATTGCTTAGTGTCAGCATCTCCAAATACTGCCTGGGACACACTTGTTCTAACAGTTACTCATTGTTTGTCTGAATTTCGAGTGTAGCCAGGGTCTTCCAAGTGTATTTGCTGAACCTGGCAATCCTGCTCTGGATGCACGTCTCATGCTCTGGACGCACCTCTCCCTCTACTTATGGTATAGGCCGAGGCTTTGTGCACAGATTGGCTCCAAGTAGAACGTTTGCATTTTATAACATTTGAAAGTGCCAGATTCACCCAAGGAAAAGGCGTTTACGTTTTTCTCTAGGTGGGTATGTCTGTTTGCTAGGACTGCCTTCATGAAGTCCTGCAGAATGGGTGTCTTAAACACATACTCTTGTTTCCTCACAGTCCCGGGGGCCAGAAGCCTGAGATCAAGGTGTGGGCAGGGCTGGTTCCTCCCAAGGCTGTGGAAGGACCTGCTGCAGCCTCGGCGGTGGCTTCTCATGGCCTGCTGGCAGTCTGTGGTGTTCGTGCCTTATGGAAGCATCACCCCGTCTCTGCCTTCATCTTCACCCAGACTTCCCCTCTGTGTGTGGGTGTCTAATTTCTCCTTTTTGTAAGGAGACCAGTTGTCTTGGATTGAGACCTTCCTCATGGCCTCACTTTCAATGGGTAAAGACTCTATCTCCAAATACAGTCACATTCTCTATTAGGGGACCAGGGGTAAGAACTCAAGCATATAAATGTGGTCACAGCTCAACCCACAGCGATGGGTTCTACCTGTCCCAGGGTGGGGGGCACAGATGTCCTCACGAGGTTCTCAGGAGTAAGAACTTTCTGAGCGTCTTCTCCTCTGACTCAGGAGTGTGGACCTTTTGCTTTAGCTGAACCATTGTTGAACAGTCTTTACAAACGGAAGTGCTCGGTATGAATGAAGTGTATGTGTCCCCTGTGTTGGCAGAGATTATCCGCTTTGCTAAGTGCTGGCTAGGGTCCTGTCCTCCTGTTTGTTCTTGAAAGTCCTCTGAGTCTCCAGAAGTGCTTGAAGGGAGGGAAGGGGGCTGCGGGGCAGGCCCAGGGGCCCTTCCCTGGCCGTGCTGGGCGGCCACTGTGCCGGGTCCCACGTCAGCAGCCTGCACGGTGAAAGGTGTGCAGCCCGCCGCCCAGTCTCTCTCTCTGATTCAGCCTTTCCCACATTGGTTGCCTGAATCAAGCAAGTCCAGAAGGAAGTGAGAAACGCTGTGGCCACAAGCCTGTTATCCCTGATGGACAGCTCAATCCAGCATGCGAAAGATGACACACTTAAAAATCATGTCTCTTGAAGACGACAACCCATTGCCAAGAAAATGATAATAGAGAACGGAGGAAACTCCATCTTATTCTGCCAAAAGGAATTAGCGATGGATTCAGGACAGAAATCCAGCTAAGCAGGCAGAGGGTAGTCCAGTCCTTACTTGGGCAGTTTTACAATTGATAGGACCACCCAGCCCATCATAGCAAAAGTGGGGCCAGGTGCTCAAGACTGGGGCTTCCATGTCAACTAAGACTGGTGATGATGCTTCCAGCACAGAAGTATCGAGTGGACTAAATAAGATAACCCCGTGTGAGTGTGAATGCGTGCACAGTAGCACACCTTGAATGTCAGTTTTTATTAAATTTGGTTAAGTATTATTTTACAATAGTTTCCCTTTTACATTATGATCTTGAATTTAAATGAATGTTGTGGCAAGCACTCACCTGCAGGAAGCGGATGGCCTGGCTAACGGGAGCAAGGCTGCCTTCTCCACACAGTGCCCTCCCTGAAACTCTCCCTAAGTACTGCAGAGGGAAAGAAAGGCCTAGCACCAGCTCTGAAGGTCAATGACGTGCGTCCTGCCACCAACTCTAGATAATCCTGAGTCTTCGCTGGGCTTCTGCAGAAGTTTCAAGTCCTAGAGAACAACAAAGCTCAGGCAGGCACCGCTGGGCAGTGACTGCATCTTCGTGGGAGGAGGTGGCCGGCTCAATGGGTCCTGAAACAGCAATGCCAGGGCCTCCTCCTCCAGAATAAAACGCCGCAAACCAGCTGCTTGCTACAGAAAGTAAATGGAGACAAAATCCTGGAAAGAACAGAAAAGAAGCAGAGGCACCCTATGGGAGGGATTTCCCTTCTATAAAATGGAGCGATCCACACAGACGCTCTCCTGCGACGCCATTCTGACGTCTCACAGCCACGTTGCCAAAGGCGGTGACATTTGAGCAGCGCGTCCTCCATGGGCCCAGCTAGCCTGGTAGTGCACACCGCGAGGGCTTATCCGTGTTAACATAAACCCTCATTAGAGGGGATTAGGAGAGAAACAGTGAGAAACAGGATGGACACTCACCCTCCGAGGACCCCAGGAAGATGCCGCGTACTAATTACCCTTTTAAATGACTTGGAAATACTGCGGACACGTATCGGCGTCTGTGCACAGGATGCATGGGGAATTGTGTTTTGCAGATGACAACCTGTTTGTATTTTGCAACAGTTCTATGTTCTGCACCCCAGACACACACGCACACACACACACACGCACGCTCCTACCCCGGACACAGAAGTCAACAGGGACGCTGAGGGGGTGTAAAGGGATGTGCCTTCCCTCTTGCCTCTCCTCACTAACCTCGAGTGTGAGGGCCTCCCGTGGGTTTCTTCCTTCGAGTCCCCTGCAGTCCACTGCACAGCCCTCGGAAAGCTCCAGGTGCTGCTGGGGACATTCTCAGGACCCCGTCGGTCTGGGGCTGCCTCTGGTTGGGACTCTGCATTAGTTCCATCTATAGCAAAATGGGTTTCTTAAAGCACAGAGGGTGTCTTCAGCTGCCTTCATACCACATGTACACATGCAGACAGGCAGCATTGTGTTAACTCGTGTGTGAGCTAAGTGGGCTGTGTTGGCCTCACGTGTGTCTCCTGGGGAGAGGACCCAGGCCAGATGTTGTCAGAGTGTGGTGGGTGCGCCCCTGAAAGTGTGCCTTCTTGTCTTCGCCTTCCATGACCCAACTTCTCCCTGGAAATGACCCCTTCTTGACTAACTTCTGAAATGCATGGGTGCTGGGGTCCACTTCTGGAACCCTCTCTGGCGTGTCTGGAGTACGGAGCTGGAATGTGGGTCTTTCCACACCCCTCGAGGAGTTCCTCTAAGGGGGAAGGTGGGGATGTGGCCTTTCACACTCAGCTGTTGGTGTTTGCTACTGAGGCAGCGCAAGACAGAGGCCTCCTCCGCACCCTAGATCGTTTGAGAGCAAAAGCAAATGGCAAGCTCCACACTGGATCCCACAACACGCAGGGTGGTCACCAGAGGTGAAAAGGGCTTCTAAGATTCATGGCCTGGAGCCATAAAGTCAATGTAAACATCCCGAGCAGAGGAGCTTGTGTGGAGGACTGGAGGTGGCCAATGTGGCCCAAGTACTCTGTGTGTGTGCACGTGTGACGAATTCTCATGTAAAATGGTCAGTCAGGTGCAGCCACACAGTAGACACAGAAGCAGCACAGGAAAATCAGTTTGCCGTACTCACGGGTCCCAGAGGCCAGAGGCCGGGTGCTCCACACAGGCCCTATGGGAGAGACACAAGGAGTCAGGAGGCTGGAGAGAGGGGAAGGCTTCAGGCAGTGGTGCTGGTGGGGTTCCTGGGGAAAGGCAGGCAGAGCAAGGCCGCTCTAAGCGATGAGCTTGTCCTCAGTTGCCTGGCACCTGCCCGTCAGGATGAAGGCAGAGGAAGGTGGCCTCCTGGGTGTCCTGGCAGATCCAGAGGGGGCTCTGGACGGGTGAGCTTGAACATCAAGGAAGCCGTCTTCCCATCTGCCCACCATCCTAGAGTCCACGGCAAAGAACTCAGCCTTATTTGGCACTGAGCTGCAGACACAGAGGCATCAGATGGCTGAGGCCGGGGCTGTGCGAGGAGGCTCTGGAGGGCAGCGGGGCCATTGCATTGCTCCTGTTAGAGGTGTGCAGATGGCTTGAGTGCCGAAGTTTGAGACCAGCCTGAGAAAAATGGTAAAACCCATCTCTACATATATATATACACACACACATATATATACACATATATACACACACACACATATATATACACATATATATACACACACACGTATATACACATATATACACACACACGTATATACACATATATACACACACACGTACACACATATACACACACACATATATATACATGTATACACACACACGTATATATACATATATACACACACACATATATACACATATATACACACACACGTATATACACATATATACACACGTGTATATATACATATATACACGTACACACATATATATACACACGTATATATACATATATACACACACGTATATATACATATATACACACACGTATATATACATATATACACACACATATATACACATATATACACACACACATATACACTTATACACACACACGTATATATACATATATATACACACACATACACACACATATATACACACACACGTATATATACATATATACACACACACATATATATATACACACACATATATATACACACACACACACGCTGAGCAGGTGTAAGGTGGCGTGCCTTCCCTCTTGCCTCTCCTCACTAACCTCGAGTGTGAATATATATATGTAATATAAAAATATAGTGTATATAAATATATAGTATATATTTTTATATTACATATATAATATATATATATATAAATTAGCAGGGTGTGGTGACACACACCTGCAGTCCCAGCTACTTGGAAGGCTGAGGCAGGATGATCACCTGAGACCTGGAGCTTGAGGCTGCAGGGAGTTGAGATCGTGCCTCTGCACTCCAGCTAGGGCAACAGAGTGAGTCCCTGTCTCTTAAGATAAATAAATAAATAAACAAATAAATAAATAAAAGTCGTGTACTACAGAAGGAGAGCCAGAGCCAAACCATTTTGATTGGAGGAACCCTGGGGTGGGAGCCTGGATGATAAGAATGAAATAGCGCCTTCCCCAGAGGCCCCACCCAGGTGCTGTGGGACCCCTCCTCGGACAGAGAGCCCCTGGATGAGATGGGCTTCCCACAGGCTCAGCGAGGCAGCAGAGCAGGGCAGGACGAGAACCTCAAGCCAAGCAACCCAGTTGAACTTCCCTTACCTCAGCCATCAGGGTCAAGGCCCCATGGCCACCACAGTGTGGAAGCGCCGCTTCCTGGCAGCACAGTGGAGGTCCTTGTGTCCTCTGGGGATTGTTGCTGCACTGGGGGACCGACTAGCTCCTCCCTTTCCTCCATTCACAGCCGTCTACACAGGTGTGGGCCTCCCCAGGGAGGACCAGGGAGCCCCAGGAGAAGCCCCTGGCAGCCCACCCTCGCTTGCAGGGAGGCTGTGTCTGATGGCACTTGGATGAGTGGACATGCACTGCGTTGCTTGTTCTTGAGCTCAGCTCAGGGTGGCATTAGGGTTCTCATTCCCTCTGGGGTCCTCTTACCTGCAGACACCAGGGACAGGTCCGGGGTTGGCGGGACTATTTGTGGTGAATGGTTCATTCTTCTTCTTATTCACCGTCACAAGTCTCTCTGCAAAACTGGGCAGCACTGTGCTGGGATGGCCGGGTCCCTGCTGAGCCACAGTTTACTTGGGGTCTGGGTCATTTGTGCCTCTAGGTGTTTCTTCCTCCTGCAGTAGGGGTGTAGGTACAAAGGGACCCTCAACCGGGAGAGATCTGTGGATAAAACTCCTGGTACGAAGGGCTGGGTGCGGTGGCTCACACCTGTAATCCCAGCACTTTGGGAGGCCGAGGCGGGCAGATCACAAGGTCAGGAGTTTGAGACCAGCTTGGCCAACATAGGGAAACCCTGTCTCCACTAAAAATACAAAAATTAGCTGGGCATGGTGGTACATGACTGTCGTTCCAGCTACTCAGGAGGCTGAGACAGGAGAATTGCTTGAACCCGGGAGGCGGAGGTTGCAATGAGCCGAGATCAGGCCACTGCACTCCAGCCTGGGCAAGAGAGCGAGACTCTGTCTGAAAAACAACAACAGCAACAAAAAGCTCCTCGTACTGAATCCCGACAGAGCCAAGGCACTGGCGTTGCTCATTGCCCTGGATGTTTTGATAGGAGAAAGCCGTTGGCCTTCCTGAACCAACATTGTCACTGAAAACGCCTAGATTCATATAAGCATAGCAAATACAAGTATGAATTATTAGTCAAGGAAGGAGTTTCTACTCTGATATGGTTTGGGTGTATCCCCACTCAAATCTCAGCTAGAATTGTATCTCCCAGAATTCCCACGTGTTGTGGGAGGGACCCGGGGAGGGGGAGGTAATTGAATCATGGGGGCCGGATTTCTTTCCCGAACTATTCTGGTGGTAGTGAATAAGTCTCACGAGATCTGGTGGGCTTATCAGAGGTTTCTGCTTTTGCTTCTTCCTCATTTTCTCTTGCTGCTGCCATGTAAGAAGTGCCTTTCACCTCCCACCGTGACTCTGAGGCCTCCCCAGCTATTAAGACTCTTTTTTCTTCCCAGTCTCAGGTACGTCTTTATCAGCAGCATGAAAACAAACTAATACATGTTCCTTTGTAAATGTGTTGTGCTGTGTGCCGTATCACGCCACACAGGAATAGGAATCTATTATATTTTAAGCATCATTTTCTATTTAGGAAGGGATGCATGAGGATATGACGCGTGCCTCTCCCCTCCACGTCACTACAAGATTCCTGCAGGGCCTGGCTTCCACCACTCTTGGTCATATGTCCAACCCCAGGGGCAGCCTTCAGGGCAGCACATGTGTGGCACAGAGTGTGTCCTTGGCATTTTTACTCCAGCGCTAACCCAGCTGCATTAACAGGCAACCAAAGGCAGCCCCAGGACTCCCACAGGGACAGACAGTGAGCTGGCCCCAGGCTCTAAGGCCAGGTGACAGAAGAGTCCCCAGCAGGTGTCCATGGCCCTGTGAATGCCCTCCTGGGACTGCTGTCTATGGAGAGAGAGGCTCATGGACGGCTGGTACCATTTGGCTCCGGAAGATTTTGAGGCAAACAATCCCAGCTGTTGACACAGCCACACGGGAAGGCATGATGCACAGAGCTCTGCTCTCGTCCACTCGCTCCAGCACCTTCTACTATGTGTGCCCAGAGCGTGTGTCCCCAGCACTGCTGTTAGCTGGAGAGCTACGGGGCATTATCTTTAAGCTGATGGTGCATTTGATCTTAAGAACTAGAGCGCTGAAGTTTCAAGAGTTGGGGGTTAACAGCCCACGCAGGAGGCAGGGACGCTCACAGAGTCAGCCATGAAGTGGGGACAGGGCAACATATTCCATGCCATTAGGAGAACCTTTGCAGCCCTCCCAAATCAGCGCTGTCGATATCTTCATTTTATCAATGAGAGTCTGAGGCCCAGATCTGCTATGTAGCAGGTCAAAGATCATCCAACCAACACCCAGAAGAGTGGGAACCTTCATTCTGGAGCCTTGTCCCAGCCCGGGTACACTTTGTCCCTGAACAGGGCTCCTTCCTCCCTACTGGAGAAGGCACTGAACATGCTCATGGATTTGCTACCAGCAATGCCATCCACCTCTTCATCACCTGTCATACCTTGATGCAATAGAGGCTGACAATTAGTCAAGACACTAATCTATCAAGAAACCTATCCAAATTTGAAAAGAAAAAGAAACCAAACACTGCAGAAGGGCTGCCTTCCAAAGGTCCAGTAGTCATCTCTGGCTGTACATTAGGCTAGCCTAAGTGTTCAAATACATTTCCGGTCCCTGGTTGGTGCATCAGGCAAATTATGTCAGAGCCACTGAAGCTGATTCCCGGGCCTTGGTGTGTTTCAAAGCTCCCCCGGGACTCCCTTACCTCGCCAGGGTGGAGAATGGCTGAGCCCGCTCTGTCAGTGGCACCTAAGCCTAATGTCTTACTGCAGGAGAGGACATTTCCTCACACCTTCACCCTTGCAAGATGCCTATAGGATGGGATGCAGCCCCACCTCTGCCTCAGTTTTACCAATTTAGAGACACGCATGGTTAAAACTGGTCTGGTAATGTTCTGCTGTGATGTACTTTGCAGGGGAGAACTTATGCTAATTAGTTGGTACAGACCTTTGGTGTCCTGTTGCTTCCTTGATGGTCTTAACATGTCATTTGCATTTTTCAACTAAACTGCCTCTTACGAAGGGAATTATATTACATAGTGATATTTGTGAATTTGGGAATTCACAAAGGTTTTAGAATATGTCTGTTGTGAACATAAAGAGTGTGCTATGTCTGAAAAGCTATTGTCTGAGGACAGAACCAAAAGAAACAGAGCTCAGCAGAGCTTGGACTGAAAACAAAGAGGAAGTGTTATTACAAATCAGAGAGAGAGCTTCTGGAGGGTACTAATGGCCAGGCATAGCTACAAAGAAGGTGCATATTTCATTTCACTGGAAGGCTTAAAAGTGAGAGGAATCTGACTGGATTTGTCTTAGGAGACCTGTAAGCAGGACCTGAGTGGTAGACTTTACATGGATCTTGGCAAGGGCATTGCTTCTGAGGCTGGAAAACAGAGGTGGGCTGGGGCTGTAATGGGAATGGCCATTTGTTTCACCCATTCCTAGAGTTACCATGACACATTTTTGAAGGTTATGAATATTGCATAACATCAAAGAAGAATTGGGTAATGCCAATATGGACAAGATGAACAAATATGACCCCAAATGTGACAGGATGAGCAATAAACATCACAAAATTACAGAAGTGCATTTAGTGATGGGGCAATTTTGGTTAAGAAAACAAGATATTGAGTCACTCAACTCTCTGGGATGCCACAGGCAAATTAAGTTCGTAAATAATGAGGTGGACTCATGGACTTTCAGCTTCTCAGTGTCTGCTTCTGCTCTTGGGCCAGCCCTTCCAGAGCCTGTGTCCAAACCTCGCTTGCACCGATTTACACAGCAAATGCATTCACACACTTCCCACCGAACCCAAACATACTCCACATCTTGAAGCTGTCAATTGCAAATATAGGTGGCTTTTTAGCATTGTCATATTGGATATAATTTTTGCCCTAGGAACTGGAAAACGTTCCTTCACAGGATCAAAGGATAGTTATGTCATTTTGCAAGCCCTCCATTAGCTTTCCCATTAAAAATGAATGCTGCTAATAATTTCATTTATATGCATTAGTATTTTGGAAAAAAAAAAAACCTTCACTGAATTTGCCTTGAAATTCAAAATGCTATCAGAAAGCACCATGACAAGTCATCATATCATGGTATTTTCCTGATTTATCTCTATTTCTTTATTGTAATATGTTGTTATTATGTGACAAAGAATTGCCTTAGGAAAAGCATCGTTTTTCTAAGTTGAGCTCATCTGTTTCTTTTAGTTTTAAGCTTAAACCAGTGGGCATTTTTATGTCTACCTTACAATGCACACCACACTTTTATGCTTCTTTCCTTGGGTGATATGTTTATTTAATGCCAAGGTAACAAAATTTAGAATTAGGTGGATAAGCAATATTGGTTGTGATGTCGTGGCTTTCTTTCTATTATCAGTGCAGCAATGTACATAAAAAATGCGTAGGCTCTGAATGCATACGCCTGCTGATGGCAATCCCACATGCCACCCTTTGCCCATCATATCATGCCCCTAAAGGCATTGTGGGTTAACAGTGATTCAATCCCCCCATGCATGCATAATGTGACAAGCTTTGCATAAATAATAATAAATAATTGGTATGTATAAATAATTTATCATTTATTTTTGCAGGAGAAGAAGAATTCTTAGACGTATTTTAAACAAAGGGAACAGCAAACATGATCTCAATCAGAAAAGGGGTTAAGTGTCTTTAAAACACAACTTGCAAAGCTCGTGTGCATTCAGTGTATATTTGTGATTTATACCGAGAGGGTGTGTGATATCACCAAAACCTGTGCAGCACGGCAGGATACCTATATCAGGATCAGAAAACGGTTAAAAATAAATTCTAACTTGGAGAATTGTTTTCAAAACAAGCCAAATAATATTTCTTCTTAAGAAAATGGTTCCTTTTTTCCTGAGAGTGAATCAAGTCTACACCTTTCCAGTTAAATATATTGTTTAGTGTGAAGGTATTGTATTTAGTTCGGTAAATATCTCAGATTAAATGTAGGTATCTAAATCTAAGTATGTGCAAAATTTATTAAGAAAAAATAGTAATAGAATAAAAACTAACCACTAGTCAAGTTGGAGAGATAAATGAAGTGGATAGAAGATTGAACTATTGCAAATAAGAAAGAAAGGGTGGGCTTCTCTCTCCCTGCTTCCCTGGAAGGGGCCAAGAGAAGTGTCCCTGTGGACGGCAGAGCCTGATGCATGCTGCCGGCGGGTGTGGTGGCACCACCAGGGAGATCCCAGGAAGGTGGAGGGATTTCTGTCCATCAGCTCTGTGTTTCCTGGATCTCAGTTTTTCCTTAATTTTCCTTCTCCAATCATATGTTGGAAATTTGTTTTGTTTTGTTTTTTGAGACAAGGTCTCACTCTGCAGCTCAGGCTGACGTGCAGTGGTGTGATCATGGCTCACTGAAGCCTGGACATCCCTGGGCCCAGGTGACACTCCCACCTCAGCCCCAAGTAACCGGGACTGCAGGCATGTGCCACCACGCCCAGGTAATTTTTTTTTTTTTTTTTTGACATGGGGTCTCACTGTGTTGCCCAGGCTGGTCTCAAACCCCTGGACTCAAGTGATCCTCCCGTCTAGGCCTCCCAAAGTGTTGAGATTACAAGCGTGAGCCATCACACCTGGCCTATATGTACTTTTTAATCCTCGTAAAATTCAACCCAGCAGGAACAATTGGTTTCAGTGAAAAACGAGTTTCTAATGAAAGATTGGGAGTCGTGCACATGTCCCAGGGAGGCGACAGGTCAGGTTTGCAGAGGTTCGGGTCCTGGCCCCTTCCTGGCCTCTCCCATCCCCAGACAATCCCAGGGTCGCTCACAGGCACCCACCCTCCTCCAAAGAAGGCTTTTAGTTACATTATATCTAATCTTTGAACAAAGCACAACATATTTTCTCGTTGGGTCTTACAATCTCTGTAACTTATAGCTCAAAACGGTCGTCTCTGCATTTAATTAGTAAACATGGGTTTGGCCCCAGGTTGACTTGGCCAATCCTGGTGCTGCCATTAATACATGCAGAGACTTGGGGTGAGGAATTTTACTCTGCATCACGTTCTTTCCATCAGTGAAAGGGTGGTGCTGCTTGTCTGGTAGAAATGTCACGACAGTTGATGACTATTGCATGTCACATGCTTCAGTCCTGCTCGGGGTCTCTGGCCCACAGTTCCTCTGACTGTCCCTGAATCTTGTCTTTGACGGCCCTCCTTCATCCCCGGCCTCCGGGCTCCAGACCTCCCCAGCCCCGGTTTCCTCCCGCCGCCCGCTTGCTCCCCTCCTGTGCTTCTCTTCCACAGCTGCCTTCCCCTCTCAGAAGCTTGGGGTCTCACTGGCCAGCGTGGCCCTTTCCTGACCACTTTTCCTCATGCATTTACACAACTGCATATATAAAACAGTTTTAGCAAGTTGCTCATAAACAGAAAATAAATTTGTTTTAGCATATTTAAAAAGAGTAACAGGAACAAAAATATAAAAATGCAAGTACCAATAGCTTTGTCCTCTCCCACTCTATTAGTCTGTTCTCACACTGCTATCAAGAATACTACCTGAGACTGGGTAATTTATAAAGAACAAAGGTTTAATTGACTCACAGTTCCTCATGCTGTACAAGAAGCATGTCCAGGAGGCCTCAGGAAGCTTCCAATCATGACAGAAGGGGAAGGGGAAGTAAGCACATCTTCACAAGGCCACAGGAGGGAGAAGCGTGGAGGAAAGGAGAAAGAGCCCCTTATAAAACTGTCAGATCTCATCAGAACTCACTCACTGCCATGAGAACAGCATGGGAGAAACCGCCCCCATGATTAAACCACCTCCCTCTCTTGACACGTGGGGATTTCAATTTGAGATGAGATTGATTTGGGTGGGGACACAGAGCCAAGCCATATCACCTGCCCCTCAGTGAGCTTCTCAGTGGCCCCGTGGTTGACCGTGGCATGGAAAGAGATGATGGTGAATATAGACCAGTAGAGACCTGGTGGGGGCAGCCAGAGGAAGGAGACCATCTGGGAAGTGGGTGAGGGGGCAGAGAACATGTGGTTGGGGATTGGGGTGTTTGCATGAGAGGTGAGGTGAGTACAGTCAGGTGGCAGAAGTCTCACTTGGTATTGTGCAACGTAGCACTGTTTTCTCACCATATCTCCTCCCTGCTCTCAGTATCGCCTCCTAAGAAAACGTTCATGCTTTGCAGTGTTGTAAGGAAGGATTAGAATCGTGGGCTTTGGAAGACCTCCAAATACAAGACTGGTTCTGAAACTCAGGTTGCAAGCTCTGCATGCCCATGAGCACCTGTAATCAGACATCCATGCAGGAACAGTCAACCTGCCAGCTGGAGCTCTTCCAGATCCTGGATGCCAACTGAGGGCACAGAGACCCACAGGGTGATAACCAGGAGGCCAGAAGCACAGAATAGGAGGAGAGACAAGCTGATTATGGAAACACCAAAGCCCCTTCACATGGATGACCAGAGTGGGCTTGGGGAGATCACCTGTGAGATAAATGAGCAACTTTCCTTCACAGTGTGTGTGGTGGGTGGAACTGTGTCCCCCAGAAAGATATATTGGAGGCCCAGCCGTTGGCACCTGCCAGTGTGCCCTTATCTGGAAATAGGGTCTTTGTGTCTATAATCAAGGCAAGGTGGCATCACACAGGGTTAGGGTGGACCTTAATCCAGTGGCTGCTGTCCCTGTAAAATGATGAAACGTGGACACAGAGACACACGAAAGGAGAACACCAAGTGAAGAAGAGACACACTGAGGGAGTGTGGCCAGGTGAAGAAAAGACAGGATTGGAGCGATGCAACCACAAGGCGAGGTGCACCCACAGCCCTAGAATGAGGAGAAACACAAGAAGCAGACTCTTCCCTGGGGCCTTCAGAGTGAGCACCACACTCCAGCACCTTGATTCCAAACCTCTGGCCTCCAGCACTATGAGATAATAAAGTTCTGTAATTTTAAACCACCAAAGTGTTGGCAATTTGTCATGGCAGCCCTAAGAAATGGACGCCATATGCATTTCTCAGAAAGGAAAAGGCACACTGTTGGCCTTAACCAGACTGCCCCGGCCTCACTTTGAGCTGGGGTTTCAGTGTACAGCGCCACAGGCTGCTGCCTCTGGATTTGTTCAAGTGTGTAATCTCTCATCATTTTGTTAAAGACACCTTGATTTTTTCTTTTAATGGAAGACATTGTTCATTGATCAAATGTTGGCCAGTGTGCGTTTTAGCTTCCTGGAATGAGATGCTCCTTGTGACCAACACCATCCATTTCCTTTATGAGACTTCGTTGCCCTGAGGAGGGAAGTACATTGGATAAAACTTCAGGAAGGCATGTTCCGTGGGAAGAATGAAACAACCAGATTAAACTTCTCATCAAAGTTGAATTTTCCTGTAATGGCTCTCAAAGAAAGGGCAGCACGAGGGCTTTGCAAGAAGACAGGACTGTGCCACGGTAATGTCTTTTCAATAAGGCCGAGAACCCAAGCCTCCAGTGATGAGCGCGTCTATTGGTCCCTCTCTTAGAGAAGCTCCCTTGTGCAGACGCTTAAGGAACCCAATCCAATCACTGGTGCCATTCCTGACCCCACTCGAGGAATTAGAGCCCCTCAGAGAAAGCATTTTTGACCCATCAGGACTACTCCTTCAACTTCGGTGCGACATGATATTCCTTTTGGCAGGGTCACTGGTGCTCAACACCCGTCATCACTAACTTATTAGATCTCGAGGCAATTAGCTGAAAACAAACAGAAGAGACAAGCCTGGTATTGAAACACAGAAACCAGAAGAAAATAACCCATGGCAGTCCATTATTCCAAAGCTGCTTCAAAGGCTGGGGAGGGGCTTCCTCGTGAAGAAAGGAGCGTATTGTTTTCATGTAATGTCTATACAGTAGAAGGGCTGACTGCATTATTTTTCTACTGATTCGGGTTACATTCAAGCCTGCCTTGCAATAATAGGTTGGTGGAAAGCACTTTTCAGTTTCCACCTAAACCCAGCATGCCATGTGTAGCATGATTAGTCAAGGATTAAAAATCCAATTAGACTCTCCCTTGACATGAGAAATCAGAAGAGGAATTTTGAGAAATGCATTGAAAACCACTTCTTAATATGATTGAGGGTGATAACATGCACTAAATGGAGAATTGATATCCCAGGGACCCCTTGAATTTCCACAACAAATTGACTTTCACCATCTTCAATATAAATATGCGCTCCTTGCTATTAATTATATTGATTGAGAACAGTAGATGTGTTTAAAGGAAAGTCCATGGGAACGCAGTGATTTGTTCTTCATAACTGAGAACTCACTCATGGCAGTGGGGCACTGTGCTCTGAGCAAGCACCTGCTATGGTTAGATTCTTAGGTTTTTGAGAATACCGTGTATAACAACATACGTAAAAATCTTACATGGAAACACAATAACTTGCTGTCTGCTTCCACATACCTTGCTGGGGTAAGTGCTATGAACGTGGCAAATACTATCTTATCAAATGCAATTTTTATTTAGTCATGTGTAGTAAACATTACCAGTTTTTTTATGTGAGAGTCTTTGATTTTTATCATTCAAAAAACTAAATGGAAAAATTTTAAATAATTATTTAATCAGTCTGCTTAGATTTACTTCTTTTTATTCCTCTGTGATTTAATGCACAATTTGATTTACATAGATATACATCTTGCAATTGCTTCTCTACCGTGCTCTTCTTTGTCAGTAGGAATAAAATGCTTAATTATTTGATCTGCATAGAGTAGTGCACAAATCAAACATTTTAAGACCATTCATGGATCTCATTGTGGTTCACAGAAACTCTCTTATTTTTATTATGGAATCTGTAGCATTTACTTGGCAAATAATAAACAAGTAAACATTTTAATGTAAAAAATGAAAATTTTCATTTCACGAAAACATACTGCTGAAGTTGCATCAGAACCTCACTTTTTTCCTGCTTTGTGACATGTTTATTAGCCTGTTGTCTACAGCTAGTTGTTTTTTGAACCTTCCTGAAAACTATCAGTGATACACTTACCTGCTTGTGTCTCTTTTATTTTTAATTTTTATGAGTGCATGGTAGGTGTATAGATGTATGGGGTCCATGAACTATTTTGATCTAGGTGTACAATGTGTAACAATCACATCAAGGCAAAGGGGGTATCCATCACCTCAAGCATTTGTCATTTCTTTGTGCTGCAAACATTCCACTTAAATACTCTTTTGGTTATTTTTAAAACATGCAATAAATTATTGTTGACCGTCACCATCCTGTTGAGCTATCATAGACTAGATTTGCCTTCTCCTCTTTTAATTAGACTTCCAGTTTCCTTTTTACAGTCTTTCTATTCTAATAAAAGTCTTCCTGAGAGTTACTGAGCTAGGTTAGAATAGCATTACCAATCACGTGGGCTGGTGCGTGAAATGCTAAGATTTGGTCAAATGCTTTCCCACACAGACATCCCCACGTGTTTGGTGGCCCTCTTGGGATCTGATTTCAAGACACAGTGTGTTGAGTCACCTCCAATGCAAGTTCAGCAGTCACAATGCCTCCACTCAGAAGATGAGACACAATCCTTCCAGATCAGATGTGCAGCTGTTGGTGGTTCTGTCAGGGTGTTAGATGACCAGAGAACAGCTATTGGGGAAGGCCACCATGGCTTCAGAGCTCTCCCTTCTTCTGCCTGGACAGAAGGGCAACAGGGGCACCGGTCGCTGCTACTATAGAACCAAACCCACCTTGTTTTCTCACAGCTATTTTGACAAACAATTTTGAACACAAAAATAAAAAGTAATGCTTGAAGACTGGACCTATGCAAATTAGATGGGCCCAGGCCATCTCCTTCGGCTTTATTCTCAAACGATGGCAATTCATCCTAGTGCCAAAGACTCTCTTTTTCAGCAGTGGGTGCCTTGTTTTAACGACAAGTATAGGTAACCTATTTACCAAGCAAAATATGGTTTTGTTTTTTCATATATGAGTATCTCAAGATGCGTTAGGAACGCACACACCACCAACGCATAGAGCTATGTTTGTTTGCTTAACTCTGGCTAGTGAAACGGTGATGATGAATTTGTCCACCTGGCTCCATTTTACAGACAAGTAAACTAAAGCCCAGGAAGGTAAGAGGAATTTTCCACGTCGCAGGGCAAGCTGGGAGCAGAGCCAGAGGAAGACCTGGGCTTCCTGCTTTGTCTTCCAAGGTTTGTTTTTGGGGCACCTGTTAGCAGCAAAACTTGAATTTCTCTTTACTTGATTGTATAGACAGCAAGGAAATAAAATGTGAGTGCTTAGAATATTCTTAACTAAATCAAATGCTTTACAGAGCCCCTGGATGACAGGCAGATTCTGCATGTTCCTGCGTCATAACTGTTTCCAGTCCTGAGCTGAACTAACTCAGGCGGCAGAAGAAGCACATGATTCTCACCATTCTGTGCTTGTAACATCAGTACCACCCACCGGACACATCAGAGTTTCTCCTCATTTCCTCAAAGTTGTTCTTCCATCATGCCCCCCAAAAAAGCTTGTTATGAGGATAGAAGAGGGTTGCTACAGCCATTAAAATCAGTTGTACCACCCTCCAATTTTAAATGGTGGTGAAATGTGCAGGAAAATCTCCCATCCTGCCAACCTCTGTTAAGTTTACTTCCCTCTAAACTCATATCATGATTAACCTTGACGGGGCCTTTGAGTTACTCTGGCCCAATCCCCACATTTTGCAGGTGAGATGCAGAGACTTCAGTGAACCCTCCAGTGCCCTGAGTCTCCTCTAGCTTTCGGAATCCAGGCTCATGGTGCTCCCACCGTGCTACAGTGCTATGATTTCCTCCTGTTGCTCCCACCTGCTGGAAATATGTCCAGATGCACTCTTTAAAGGGAACAACAAGCAAGCAAAAACTAAAAATAAAATGCCTTTCATCCTCTACCAGGCACACAGCTGCTCCTTAGAATAGTTCAAGTGTAAACCAAATATTCACACTGCATCTTCCCCCAGAATGGGCTTCTGAGGTGAGTAGACAGGTGAGCACCTCACTCTGACAGTATTTTTGTCTCCAGAGCCAGATTAACGAGGCTAAAGGAATATTTTCTTTTAACGAATACTTCCATGTAAAACTTTGCAGAGCATGCATGGATCTGGGGGGAAGAAGATCATAGTTTCTGCTCAAACCACTTCCTGCCTTATTCTTAACTTCTTAATTCAACCATGGGTACTTGTCAGATGTTTTAGGCCCTGCTATCCATGGCGGGTGAATCAGGAAGGAGGGGCAAAAATATTCATTGTCACTGAGTGCTGACCTCTCTCTCCCCCAATGGAAGAGAGAGGCCTGAACTGCCTG
This sequence comes from Theropithecus gelada, assembly GCF_003255815.1. Classification (NCBI taxonomy): domain Eukaryota; kingdom Metazoa; phylum Chordata; class Mammalia; order Primates; family Cercopithecidae; genus Theropithecus; species Theropithecus gelada. Next base: position 2,981,098 of record NC_037673.1, on the reverse strand, counting down.
CCACCTTGACGCATGTATCCAGTTAGTTACTGGGAGGCCTCTGCAGCCAGAAGCAGCAAGTGGCCGTGCATAGGCAATGCATGCCCAGCTACATTGTAACCAGCCTTTTTGCCTTTTATTAAAAATTCTGCAGCTAACTGCACATATAGTGCATCTTTTACATTGACATTTCCTTTGAATCAACAATCAGGGAGTTGAAGACCTGGTGAAGCATTAGTCTTCTTGCAAGCTTTGCTCCTTCTTGTGAATCTGGAGAAAAATTAGCCACCATCCTCTCTCTCTTCAGCCAGACACTCTCATCTTCCAAATTAAGTGGAATATTTGTGTTCTTCAAGAATCATCCACTTGTTTAGCAAAGCAACTAACTGACATTGAACATTGAATATGGTTTCAAAAGTAGAAGCTGAAAACTGGAGACTTTCACGTCTGAGTGGGTATTGCTGTTTATTTAATTTTGATATTGGGTAGAAATAAATCATATATTTTTATCACCCATTAAAGTTTATAATCTCAGGAGTTTAAAACGTCCTGACACCTACAAGCTCATTGGGTTTTGTGGAGTCCAGAGTGTTTTATTCTTGCGTAGCTTTCCTAGCTTGGAGTTTGAGTGTTTTATTGCTTCATAGTTTTCCTAGCTTGCCTCTTTTATCATCTTCGTTGGCTTCTGTGCATGATTCCACGGAGAGGGATTAACTGCTAGAGAGTCAGTTGGGCCTGCCATGGTTTTCCTCAGTTTCCTGAACATGAAAAACATCCTTCTAAAACTGTATCATGTTTGACCTTGAAAGGGATTTTGAGTCCATTGGTTGACTCTCCACCAATGCAGGTGAGACACAGACTTCAATAAATTTTCTAGTGACTCACACCTGTTCAAAATCCCTAATCCATGCTAGTGGTTCTCTCACTGTGCCACTGTGGAATGGAAGGAATAATCTGCCCATCATTTCCAACGTATGTGACTTCTCCCAAGTCAACCAAGAATTTCTCTATTTAACGGGCATTGGGAAATGGTCAAGGTGAGTAGAAGAGTAATTTCCCAGCCCCTTCCAATCACATCCATGTACAGTACTGACAAACACATGCGTTTTTCCTAGATGGTTCTCTGTCTGTGGACTCCAAGCCAAGTTGCCTGTAAGAAGTTGTCAAGTCCCAAAACTCTATTGTTGCCAATTCCCTAATAGAAAGGATACTTGCAGTGTGTCTTCTGAGCAGAGAAGTGGAGGAGGAACAGAGGACTTAGCCTCTGTGGGGACTGGGACAAAACAGAGGGTGGGGAGATGGCGATACGGAAGCTTTTGAATCTTTATCAAATAATAGTTTGAGGGTAGAGACCATTTTTAGGATGCCTGCTAGGGGTTCTTGTCCCTCCTGTCTCAGTTTAGGAAACCCCATCAAGCCCCATCACTAGGCTCCAGATATTCTTTAGTGCCTCATGTCCCCAAATTACTTCTCTTGTCTGACCTCAGTTTGTACCAACAGGCCCCTCTCTTCCATGTCCTGAACTAGCACACTAAGAATCAATGATCTGCTTCTAAAAGTTATAACCTTTCTTTCCTCTTTTCTTTCCAGTATATAAGATTTCACCTCTGTTCTTAACGGTGGTGTCTTCTGATCATAGAATATCATGTAGAATTTGCCTCTGTTCTTCACGATGGTGGCTTCTGAGCATAGAATATGGTGTAGCTCTCCATTTATTTAGTTCTTTTTAAATTCCTCACTACAGCATTCTGCAGTTTTCAGTGTACAGATATTACATACATTGTGTTATATTTATCTCTAAATATTGCATTTTTGATGCTACTGTAACTAGTATTTTGTCATTTCTGTTTTGAAATTTTTATTGCCAATTTTTTTAAGTTCTCATCCTCCTCCCCACTGGCTTCTCTCTGGATTCTGACGTCTAGGCTGACTTCAGATTCTGTTGAAGTTGCCTTTCACTGCCCAGGAGAGGGTGGTCCCTGGATCAGACAGTGCATCAGCCCAGGGTCTTGCTGCCATCGGGAGAAGAACTCATATGTCTCCAGAAAGGACAGTGATGGGGGCTGAGGACCTCTCCTCCCAGAGGAAGGTGAGGACCCCTGCTCTGATAACAGTGGGAAAGTTGCTTCTCCTTCCTTGGTAAGTCCCAAGCATGTTCTGTCTGTGTTAAAGGATCTCTGTCGAGGTTGCTGCTCGTGCCCAGTGACTTACCTCACATGTGACTCACGGTAGACAATGACTGTAATCATTGTTCTGAGCTGAAGTAGTTAACACTCTTTGCACCTCCAGGCTCTCTAGGTCTTCACCGTAGTGGATTCGTGCCCTTGTACCCAGGAGTAATTCTCCAAAACGACTACCTGAGGGGCCACAGTTCTGGACTACATCTCTTGTGTCTGAAGTCCAGCCCATGTGGGACAGCTGTGTAAAGAGCCACAGGACAGTGCTCTGGGGGTACCTCAGGGAGGAGAGACCCAGGCCAAAGTAGGCAGCACATCAAGGAAGGCACCAGCCCAAACTTACCTCCTGCAGGAAGGGGTGCAAGCCTTCCCAGAAGGGACGGGAAATGGAGGCAGGGGCCATGTCGTCTGGTGCTGGCATCTGGATCTGTTCAAATATAACAAAGGAAAAAGCCCTAACACCAAAGAAAAGCAGATAAAAAGAGATACTTAGCATAAGAGCAAAAATCAACAAAACAGAAAACAGGAAATCGATATAGAAACTCAAATAAACCAAAGGCTGCTTCCTTGAGCAGATCAATAAAATTGATAAATCTCTAGCTAGGCAGATTAGGAAAAACAGAGCAAAGGTACAAATTACTACCATCATAATGACAGCAGGTACATTTCTACTCAGGCAGCAAGCAGTTAAAAGACATAATGGCATATTATGAAAGATTGCATGGAAATGAATTTCATGACTTAGGTGAAATTCACTGAAAAACACAGTATAGGTAAGCTCACCTGAAACAAAATTTTTAACATCAAAAACCCTATATCTTTTAAAGAAATTGAACCTGTATTTAAAAATTTTCTCACAAAGACACCTCCAGGTGCAAATTGCTTTACTAGTGAATTTTAGAAACTATTAAAAGAAGAATTAATACCTATTTGACATTAACTAATTCAGCATGAAGGCAACATTATTTTGATACTCTAACCAGATAAAAATATTAGGAAGAAAAAGAAAAACAACTATGGGTCAATACTTTCAAGAAAACAGGGGCTACGATTTTTAACACAACTGTATAATATAAAGTCTAAAAATATCGAAAAATGTTGACACATCTTAACGAAATAGGCTTCATCTCATGAATGCAATGTTGCTTTTTATTTTAAAAATTAATCAATGTGTGAAGGGAAAACAAAATATTGGGACCCCACACTCATTATGACAGAGGGAAAGTTTAACTTGGGAACTGAGTCATGCCAAAAAAAAAAAAAAAAGGTAATAAAAATAAAACTGCTTTCTTGTTTGTTCTCAGATAGCTATGACATAGAAGGCCACGTCTCTCTCCAGGTGGTCCTCACAAATTGCTCACAAGGAAATTTCTTGTGGGCCCCCAAATCTTTCAGAATATATATCCCCACCTGTAAACTAACCCTAAAACAAAGGTCTAGTGAATCTCACTCTGACAGTGTAAATTAAGAGCTTATCGTCACAGATATGGGACAGAGACAAGACTAGAAATCATCCACCTGCCCACCCTGAGACAACTGCGTATTTGACTTCTTCCTCTACACCATACTGACCTTATCTTATGTAAAATGTAGATCTACTGCACACAGGATGAATGCAGAACGATTTTTTTCTACTCTTCTCTTTTCACATGTAAAATGTGGATTCAGTGAGCAGTAATCAAAGCTTCACAAAAGTGTAACCATTTCGTCGTCTATATCCCCCTTTCTCTGTTTATTTCATTTTTTATTCCTCCTTCCCCACTTGCCTGCTCTTTTTCCTTTAAATATAAAGTCCTCAAAAGCCTTCTTGGAAAAAGCATGGATCACAGATCCTACTGTAACTTGTGTTTCTTTCTCCTGGGCACATCCTCAACCTTGGCAAAATAAATCTCTAAATTAATTGAAATCTGTCTCAGACATTTTCTGGTTTATAAATGTAATTAATAATATAAATTAACTTTTAAAATGTGGACTCATCTACACTTTCCTTTACCAGTTCTGCATGTAAGAAGCTTGGAAATACAACTCCATCCTCACCACAAGTGAAAAGCTGAACAGACTGAAAAATTAGAACCCTTCTTGGATCCACAAAGAGGTGAGGACAAAGGGCAAACTGCTAACCTCTAGACTGAAGAGACAGACAGGCAAATACAGGGAGTCATGTCCTACAGGAGCAGAAACACAGGAGCAGAAACCACCACCACAGGAGCCAGTGCCATGGTAGTAGAACCTAAGTGGTAATGAGCAAACTGCTGGAGGCTAAGAAGAGACAAGCCTGAGAACACCAAACTCCAGGAAGAGGAAGACTCAATTATGCAGTGCACGCATGTGTCCACACTTCATGAGTTTCACCTCCAGGAGCTAGACCAGGTTCTCACAGTAAACAATGGAGAAAAATCTCCTCTTGCTCCCAGCAGGGGTAGGTCAAAACACATCAGTTTAAAATAGTTCACAACACTCCATTCTTCCTCAGAAGCTCTCCCCTCAGAAGAAGCAATATAACCAGAGCTAAATCTGCTGGAGTTTTATCAGAGCCTAACTGATGTTGAGGAGGTGGAAGTACTCAACTCCAGCTCTAGTCTTCTTCATGAGAGAAGACAAATATCCAACTCCAGCCACTGATCCCATCCTATCCCATTTAAAAGTGGGGGAGGACTAGTGAGCAATTGTGAAGTTTAAAGTCCAGAGACACAGACTTATGAAAACACAAACAACTAAGCACAAGACTATAGAATTCTCCCCCACACCTCACCACTGCATTACTAATGACCTTTGTGCAGCAGTTTCTTTTACCCAGTACGTTATGTTGAGTCAACAAGAAAAATTACAAGGCATACTGAAAGGCAACACACACACACACACACACAATTTGAAGAGACAGAGAAAGCATCAGGATCAGACATGGCAGAGATATTGGAATCATCAGACTGAGAATTTAAAACAACAAGGATTAATATGTTAAGGGCTCTAACAGATAAAGTAGACAACATGCTAGAATAGATAGGCGAGATAAGCAGAGAGATAAAAATCTTAAGAAAGAACAAAAAATAAATGTTAGAGATCAAAAACACTGGAACAGAAAAGAATGCCTTTGATGGGCTTATTAATAGACAGGACATGACTGAGGAAGGAATCTCTAAGCTTCAGGATTTATCAATAAAATCCTCTAAAACTGAAAAGCAAAGAAAACAAAGACAAGGAAGAAAAAAAAGAACAACATATCCAAGGACTGTGGGACAACTGTAAAAGATGTAACATACACGTAATAGGAATACCGTAAGGAGAGGGAAGAGAGAAAGGAAGAAATATTTGAAACAATAGCGTCTTGAAAAGCCTCCAAATTCAAAAATTAATTCAAGATGGATTACAGACTTAAATGTAAGACCTAGAACCGTAAAAACCCTAGAAGAAAATCTAGGCAATACCATTCAGGGCATAGGCATGGGCAAAGATTTCATGACTAAAACACCAAAAGCAATGGCAGCAAAAGCCAAAATTGACAAACGGAATCTAATTAAACTAAAGAGCTTCTGCACAGCAAAAGAAACTATTGTCAGTGTGAGCAGGCAACCTAAAAATCGAAGAAAATTTTTGCAAACTATCCATTGGACAAAGGGCTTATATCCAGAATCTACAAGGGACTTAAACAAATTTTCAAGAAAACACACAAACAACCCCATCAAAATGTGGGTGAAAGATGTGAACAGACACTTCCCAAAAGAAGACATTTATGCAGCCAAAAAACATGAAAAAAAGCTCATCACTGGTCATTAGAGAAATGCAAATCAAAACCACAATGAGATACCATCTCAAGCCAGTTAGAATGGAGATCATTAAAAAGTCAGGAAACAACAGATGCTGGAGAGGATATGGAGAAATAGGAATGCTTTTACACCATTGGTGGGAGTGTAAATTAGTTCAGCCATTGTGGAAGACAGTGTGGTGATTCCTCAAGGATCTAGAACCAGAAATACTGTTTGACCCAGCAATCCCATTACTGGGTAGATACCCAAAGGGTTATAAATCATTCTACTGTAAAGACATATTCACATGTATGTTTATTGCAGCACTATTCACAATAGCAAAGACCTGGAACCAACCCAAATGCCCATCAATGACAGACTGGATAAAGAAAATGTGGCACATATATACCACTATTCAGCCATAAAAAAGCATGATTTCATGTCATTTGCAGGGATATGGATGAAGCTGGAAACCATTATCCTCAGCAAACTAACACAGGAACAGAAAACCAAACACTGCATGTTCTTACTCATAAGTGGGAGGTGGACAATGAGAACACATGGACACAGAGAGGGGAACACCACAAATCAGGACCTGTTAGGGGATGGGAGGCTAGGGGAGGGATTGCATGAGGAGAAATATCTAATGTAGATGATGGGTTGATGGGTGCAGCAAACCACCATAGCATGTGTATACCTATGTAACAAACTTCACGTTCTGCACATGTATCCCAGAACTTAAAGTCTAACAAAAATAAATAAATAAATAAATAATTTTTAAAAAAAGTATCCAAATTAAAATCAGACACTAAATCACAGATCCAGGATTCTTAGAGAACACCAAGCAGAATATATTTAAAGTGCTGAGACAGCAAAAACGCAAAACAAAACAAAACACCAAGTTATGATTTTATATCCTGAAAAATGATTCTTTAAAAGTAAAGGAAGAAAAAAATATAAATTTCTCAGGCAAACAAAAATTAAGGGAATTTGTTGCCAGTGGACCTGACTCTAAGGAACATTCAAAGAAGTTCTTTAGAGAGAAGAAAAATAATATAGGTTAGAAACTCAGCTTTTTATAGATAAAGAAAGAACATCAAAAAGTATATATGTGAAGGTAACATGAAAACTTTTATTCTCAATTGATCTAACAGATAACAGTGCCTAAAATAATAATAGCAGCAATGCATTTGATTGAATATGCTTATGTATATATAATATGTGTACATATATATGTTTATGTATGTTTATAAACAAGAAATGAATGCTTATACATAAGCTTATATTCTCATATACAAGAAATGAATAAAAGCAGTGATAAAGGAGGAAAGAGAAAGTGGTTGAGATTAATTTGTTATTATAATACACTCACACTATCAGTGAATAATATAATTTTACCTGAAAGAGGCTTTAGATTAGGTTGAATGAATATTACAAAATCTAGGGGAACCACAAAATAATTAATAAAGTTATAACTGTTATTCTAAGAAAGGAGACAAAAGGGAATCATATAAAACTTTAAATTAAAGCCACAAAAGGCAGAGAAGTGAAAAATAAAAATAGGAATAAAAAACATTGGCAACAAATGGAAAACAGTAAGAAATACGGCAGATACTAATTCAACTATATAAATATTCATTTTGAACTTCAATAGTCTAAATTCCCAAAATCAAAAACTGAGACTGAGTGCATATATATTCAGGGCAACTTGAATCTATGCTCCAAGAAAAAAAAATACAGATACTGTCAGAGTGAATCACAAAATAAGATACAACTCTATATTGTCTAGAGAAAGCAACTTTAAAAATAAAGACACATGTAGATTAAAAGTAAATGAATGAAGAAAAATATATCATATTAAGACTATCTGAAAAAGATGAAATAGGTACATTAATTTCAGGTAGAAAAGACTTCAAAGCAGGGACACTTATCAGGGATAAACAAAGGCATTACATCACGATAAGAGAGTCAGTTCTCTAAGAAGACATAACGATCCTTAACATGTATGCACCTAACAACAGAGTGTCAAACTACGTGTAGCAAAAACTAATAGAACTGAAAGAAGAAATAAATAAATCAAACATCATAGTTGATTATTTCAAACATCCTCTATAAAAAATGGACAGATTCAGCAGGCAGAAAATCAGTGAGGACCTAGTTGAACTCAACAACAAATTAAACTAGAAATCAGTAACAGAAAGACAACCGGAAAATCTCAAAATTTGAAAAAATTAAACAACACACTTTCAAATAACAAATGGTTCAAAGAAAAAACCGCAAGAAAAATTAAAAATTATTTTAACTACATAAAGATGAAACAAAAACTTATCAGAATTTGTTGGATGCAGCAAAACCAATGAATAAAGGGAAATTTATAGCATTGAATTCATGTATTTGAAAATAAGAAATATATAAAATCAATAATCTAAGTTTCCACCATAGGGAACTAGAAAAAGAACAACAAATTAAATTCAAAGTAAACAGAAGAAAAAAAATTAGTACAATATAAATCGATAAAATTGAAAACAGAAAATAAATTTTTAAAAACTAGCAAAACTGAAAGTTGATTATTGGAAAAGATCAATAAAATTGATAAGTCTCTAGCCAGTGTAACTAAGAAAAAAAGAAAGATAACACAAATTATGGACATCAGAAATGAAAAAGAGGATATCACTGAAGATTCCATAGATATTAAAATAAAAATCAAGCCATATGAATAACTTCTTACCCACAACTATGATAACCTAGATGAAATAGACAAATTATTGAAAGACACAATCTGCCAAAGCTCACATAAGAAGAAATAACCAATCTAAATAGAATTATATCTATTAAATAAATAGAACAAGTAATCTGAAAGCACCAGACTCAGATATGTTCACTGGTAAACTGTACCTATCATGTGAGAAAAGTACTACACGAAGTCTCTACAATCTCGTTAAGAAAGTAGAAGCAGAGGGAATATTTTCTAACTCTTTGAGACCAGTATCACTCTAATGCCAAAATATAAAAGAGACATTACAAGAAAAGAAAACACAGACCACTATCTCTTACGAACTTAGATGCAAAAATTCTCAATAAGATATTAGCAAATCAAATCTATCAATGTATAAAATGAAGTATATACCGTGACCATGTGGGATTTCTGTTAAATATGCAAGGCTGGTTCAAAAATCAAATGCCAGTTAATATAATTCATCATATCAATAGGCTAAAAAATACAAACATGATCATATTAATTGATACCAAAAAAGCACAGAAAACAAAAAACAAAAAAACTAACACTCAGCCCTGATAAAATCTCTCAGTAAGCCAGGAATAGAGGAGAACTAGCTCAGCTTGACAACAGGTGTCTACAAAAAGCCTACAATGGTGAGAATCTTAAAGCTTTCTCTTAACTAACATCCTACCTAATGGTGAGAAATTTAAAGCTTTCTCACTAAGGTTGGAAACAATGCAAGGATGTTTCCTATTTCTGCTCCTTTTCAACATTGTACTGAAAGTTTTAGCTAATGCAATAAGACAAGAAATAAAAAAAAAGTTACACTATTAGGAAAGAGGAAATAAAACTCTCTTTGCAGATTACATGGTCATTATATAGAAAATCCAAATGAATCAAACAAAAGTTTACTGGAACTAATGGGCAATTACAGCAAGTTTTCAGTATATAAAGTTAATATACAAACATCAATAGCTTTCTTACATACCAGCAATGAACAGGCCGAATTTTAAAATTTTAAGTGCAATACTATTTACATTAGCAACCCCAAAAGTGTGGATGTTTGGCCCTCCACTCCTCATTTTGGAATTTGGTCCTCTGCCTTGTGAAAGGTGTGTGGTCATAGGGGTAGGTGGTTCCCTGGTAAATGGCTTGGTGCTATATCCTTGAGGTCACAGGTGAGTTCTCTCTCTGCTGGTTCCTGCCAGAGCTGGTTGTTGAAGGAAGCCGAGCACCTCCTACCCCTCTCTCTTGCTTCTGCTCTCATTACATGATCTCTGCACATCAGCTCCCTTTTGCCTTCCCCGTGAGTGGAAGCAGCATGAGGCCCTCATCAGAAGCCAAGCGGATGTTTGTGCTATCCTTCTACAGCCTGCAGTACAGAGCCAAATAAACCTCTTTTCTTTGTAAATTACTCAGCTATCCCTTTAGAGCAACACAAACAGAACTAAGACAGAAATTTGGTACTAAGAGTGGGGAGGTTATTCTGGACTGTCTAAACAAGCCCAACGTAATCACAAAGGTTCTTATAAAAGGAAGATTAAGGGTGTGATGACACAAGCAGAGAACAGAGACTAAGGCAAAGATTTTAAGATGCTACACTGCTGGCCTAGAGTTCCAGAGGGAGGAATCCTTCTACTAGGAGACGCAACCATGATTTTACTAAACTGGAAGTTAGGATTGCCACCCAGCCACTTTGGACTCCTCATGCCTCTTCGTCACGGTCTAAGAAGGGAGCTACAGTGTTGGCTGGGATGATTAATCCAAACCACCAAAAGGAAGTTGGACAACATGGAAGCAAGAAAGAGTATGTCTGGAATACACAAGGTCCCTTAGGGCCTCTTTTAATATTCCTGTGCCCTGTAATTACGGTCAATTAGAAACTACAACAACCAATGCAAGAGGGATTATGAATGGCCCAGGCCCTTCAGGAACAAAGGTTTGGGTCGTGAAGAACCATGATCAGCTGGAGTGCCTGCTGAAGGCCGAGGGAATACACAATGAGTAGTAGATGAAGATAGTTACAAATACCAGCTACAACCACATGACAGATGATAGTAATAAAGAATGTAATTGTGATGAGTATTTTCTCCTTATTTTGTTAAGAATATGCTTGTGCTTATATACACCCATATTAAGCAAATATCTTTGTTTTATTTCCGCTGTTATTCCTTTATCATGTAACATAATATCGATTAACTTTGTATCAGCATTTAAGTATTATAACTTTTGCATCATCGTGTTTAAGTCATGGGATGTCAGAAATAAACATTACTCAATAACTTACTTCCTCTTCTGGGAACAGGATTAGTGTGTTTTCAGTAATATATCAGGAGGAATGATGACCTTCCTATTGCCTTTATTTGGAAATTAAGTATAATTTAAGGAGATACATATGGATGTCAAGTTGAGGAGGGGCAAACTTGGGATCGTTATTATTAGGTGTCAACTTGACTGGTGAGACGTGTCTAGATGACTGATGAAGCATTGTTTCTGGGTGTGTCTGTGAAGGTGTTTCCATAAGAGATTTACCTGTGAGCCAGTGGACTGAGAGAGAAAGGTGCTTCCTAATGAGTATGGGTGCTATCTAGTCAGCTGCAGATGTGACTAAAACAAAGCAGGTGGAAGGGGGGGTGTCCCCATGCTTAATTCTCATTTGCCTGTTCTCTTTCTCTCTCTCTCTGCCTCTCACCCTGCCCTTTCTCTTCTGGAGCATGATACGTCTCCTCCAGCCCCTGGACATCAGACTCCAGGTTGTTCCTTTGGCTTTCAAGCTCTGCATCTTGTACCAGCGGCCACCCAGGGGATCTCAGGCCATCGGTCTCAGACTGAGGGCTGCACTGTCAGTTTCCATGGTTTTGAGGCTTTTGGAATTAAACTGTGACATGCTACCACCTTCCCTGGAAGCCACATGACTCACTTTTCTCTTTCTCCTGCTTGCAGACAGCCTGTCATGGGACTTCACCTTTGTAATCATTTGAGCCAATTCTCCCTGATAGAATCACGTTCATATAGAGATGAACTTTTATTCCAACCAAAATTTCAGCAGTGATTTTATAGATGTCAAAAAAAAAAAAAAAAGGATTCTAAAGTTTATAGGGAAAACCAAAAGAGCCAGGATAACTAATGGAATATTAACAGAGAAGAACATTGCAGGACTGATACTACCCAGCTTCCAGATTTACCATAAAGCTACCATCATAAAATACAGTCGAGTATGAACAAATAGATCAATGAAACAGAAAAGAAAGCCCACTAATAGACCCACGTAAATATAATCAGTTGATTTTTGAGACAGAGCAAGAGAAATACCATGAAGAAAAGAGGATTTTTTTAACAAATGGTGCTGGAACAACTGGACTGCCACCTGTAAAAATGAATTCAGACACAGATATTAAACCCTTCACAAAAAAATTAACACAAAATGGATCACAGATTTAAATGCAACATGCAAAACCATAAAACTCTAGAAGAAATATAGGAGAAAACCTACATTACCTTGGAGGCTGACAACTTTTTTTTGATATATACTAAAGGCATAATCCATGAGATAAGTAATTGATAAGCTAGGCTTCAATAAAATGTAAAAGTTCTGCTCTATGAAAGACAATGTCAGGGGAATGAGAAGACAAGCTAAAATGAGAAGACAGACTAAAAGAAGCTATTTGCAAAGGAAACATTGAATAAATGACTAATATCCAAAAATTAAAAACTCAATGACAAAACAACCAGATTTCAAAATTAGCCAGACCTTAAGAGACATCTTACCAAGAAAGATATACACATGGCGAGTAAGCATAGAAAAAGATTCTCCATGTCATACGTCGTCAGAGTACTGCAAATTAAAAGATCAATAAAGCTGGGCATGGTGGCTCATCCCTGTAACACCAGCACTTTGGGAGACTGAGGTGGGTGGATGAACTGAGGTCAGGAGTTCGAGACAAGCCGGGCCAACATGGTGAAACCCCATCTCTACTAAAAATACAAAACTTAGCCAGGTGTGGTGGCAGGTGCCTGTAATCCCAGCTACTCAGGAGGCTGAGGCATGAGAATCTCTTGAACCTGAGAGGCAGAGGTTGCAGTGAGCCGAGATCGCGCCGTCACACTCCAGCTTGGGGGACAAGAATGTGACTTCATCTAAAAAAAAAGAAAATCGATAAAATGAGACCCCTTACCTATTAGAATGGCCAAAATCCAGACCACTGACAACATCAAATGATGGTGAGGATGTGGAGCAACTGGAACTCTCCTTTATTGCTGATAGAAATGCACGATAGTACAGCCACTCTGGGAAACAGTTTGGCGGTTTCTTACAAAACTAAACACACTGTTCCCATGTGATACAGAAATCACACTTCTGGGTATCTACCCAAAGGAGATGACAACTTAGTTCCATACAAAAACCTGCACATAGATGTTTATAAAACTTTTATTCATAATTGTCAAAACTTGGAGTCAACCAAGATGTCACTCAGTGTGTGATGAAATAAATTAACCCCGGTTCTTCGAAAAAATATGATATTATTCAGAACTAAAAAGAAATGAGCTATCAAGCATGTTACTAAGTGAAAAACAGCCAATCTGAAAGGGCTACATACTGTCTGATTCCATCAATATGACATTCTGGAAAAGGCAAAAGAGAAAAATATAAATTGTTGTCCGGAGTTGGAAGTGAGAAGAAAAAGGAATAGTTGAAATGCAGAGGATATTGAGGGCAGTGAAAATACTCTGTATTATCCTACAATGTTGCATACATACCATTACATCAAGAGTGAACCCTAATGTAAGCTATAGACTTTGGGTGATTATGATGTATCAATATAGGTTCATCAAGTGTAACAAATGTAGCCCTCTGGTAGGGAATGCTGATAATGGGAGAAGCTCTGTGTGTTTGAGGGCATACATAGCTTCCTTCATGGAATCTCTGTAACTTTCACTTAATTTTACATGAAACTAAAATTGCTCTAAAGCAAAATTGCATAAGATCAGGAAAAGGCAAAGATGTCCTGTTGTCAACATATTCTAGAGGTGGTAGCAGTGAAATAGGATGAAAAAATGAAACAAAATCATGTGGATTGGGGTGGGAAATGAAGCAAATCCCTTTCTACTTAAAAATTTAATCATTTTTTTTTAAATTCTAAGGGATATACAAAATGATATTAGAACCAATGAGTTTACTAAGGTTGTAGGATACAGGGTAGCACCGAAAATAAGAAATTAAAATTTTAAACAAATATTATTTATAACAGTATCAAAATGTTTTTTTTGGTTTTTTTTTTTTTTTTTTTTTTTTTTTTTTTTTTTGAGACGGAGTCTCGCTCTGTCGCCCAGGCTGGAGTGCAGTGGTGCGATCTCGGCTCACTGCAAGCTCCGCCTCCCGGGTTCACGCCATTCTCCTGCCTCAGCCTCCTGAGTAGCTGGGACTACAGGCGCCCGCCACCGCGCCCGGCTAATTTTTTGTATTTTTAGTAGAGACGGGGTTTCACCGTGGTCTCGATCTCCTGACCTTGTGATCCGCCCGCCTCGGCCTCCCAAAGTGCTGGGATTACAGGCGTGAGCCACCGCGCCCGGCCCAAAATGTTTTCTAAAGAATAAAGGTAAATTTGAAAAATAATGTGCAAAACCTGTAAGCAGAAAACTGTAAAACATTGCTAGGGAAAATTTTAAAATATCTCAACAAATAGAGAGATATACCATGCTCATGTATCAGAAGGTTAAATATATGAAAATTTCACTCTCTATTGTGTTAGATTTAACAAAACGGTGTAATAAAGAGTAAAATTTTCCTGAGAAATTTCCAACTCCATCTTTTATTATAAGGATGATATTTATGTTTCTATTAATCTTACAAATGATGAAACACTCAAAATAGTAAACTGTTTGTCCTCAAGTTAATGTTTTTCTGTATATTTTTTATTTGCTTTTGAACGTTTTCCTCCTATGTGTGTTCCATTATCAAAGATAACACTGGCATTGTCTCCTCTTTGAGCATGCCTTGTTTGGCCTATGCAGTTATTTCTCTATACAAATAATGGTAGAGACTTTATAGAGAATTCTAAACAGATTACTGACTCTACAGATAACTCCATATGTGATTGCAGTGATACCTCTGTTAGGAATTCTTCAGAATCAATACACAAATTAGCCGGGCGTGGTGGTGCAGGGTGCAGGCCTGTAATCCCAGCTACTCAGGAGGCTGAGGCAGGAGAATGGCTTGAACCCGGGAGGCAGAGGTTGCAGTGAGCCGAGATCTACTGCACTCCAACCTGGGCAACAGAGCAAGACTCTGTCTCAAAAAACAAACAAACAACAACAACAACAAAAACAAAAAAACAGCAGAGTCTTTTTCTAGTAAAAATGAAAGGACCCTGCATTGAGGCCATGAAGGGATGTGATACGTCAGATGCTGGGATTTGGACACGAGTGTCTCTGGGACCTTGCCCATTGTTACGAGGCATCTCTGAGTCGGCCAGCAGATGTTCTGCTGGAATGCAGGGAGAGAATATGGGTCTGTCTAGAGGGCCCCAAGAGGTCACACCTGCATTCTAAGCCAGGGACAAGTGAAGAAGCAGAGACGGGAATGTGCCACGGCTGGAGGTCAGGGCTTGTTGAGAGGAGAGCAATACAGGGCATGGGCTCTGTGACAGTGGATTCAGAAATGGCCCATGAAGCCTGGAGAACATTCTTTCCTGGGATATTTATGCTGGATTGAAGGTAGCTGGTATAGGGCTGAGCAGACAATATTCCCGGGGTTGCAGTCTATGAAGTTATTCAGAGTCCCCTGCTTAACGTAGGCTCTGCTGCCACCACCTTGAAATTCTCCATAAATTCTGAACAGCAGCAGAGCGTGTCTGGTGTAGGGAGAGAGGCTTCCCACTTTCTCCCCGTGCTGTTGCCAGGTTCCCCTGCTGGGCCAAGCACAGAGGTTGCTGCTGCCAATGCTGATGGTCTTAGCATCTTAGCTCTCCAGGATCAATGCTCCTTTTCCACTTCCTCAACCTCTGGGGTCTGTACAGGGACTCTGCTGTTTACAAAATGGCAAAAATGGCCTGTCTATCTGAGAGAATAGTTACTTTAACCATGCAAAGGGTGGCTGCCAAGGTTTTGTGGACAAGAGCTGTGTGGTCAAGTGTAACCAGTTGGCTTCGTGGAAGATCGTCTCTCCTGACGGGGCTGGCGTGAGGCTGTGCTCAGTTGCTCGACGGGCAAAGCCTATCCCAAAGGTCTCCCTCAGTGTCACAGAGTTCAGATAACTGGGACAATCTGTTACCATTCAGATGGACACCTTCCGATACAAAAGTCCGAGGCTTCCATTTCTCTCAGCGTCAGCAGTGGCATGACATAGGGGATGTCTGGCTTTTTGTTCTTCTAGAGCTCTCCTCTGAAAATGGTCAGATAGGGGAAAAGGAGCAAGTAATGTTCTCCCCTGACTTGAGCTACAGTTTATACGATGTGGAGGTAGGTGACTTGGATATTTACATCGTCTCTCTCTGTCCTCTAATTATGCACCAGAGAAAGCGAGTGAGTGAATGCTGGCCAGCCTGTTCTAATTCTTCAGTAGGGTGTGCAGCTCATCCTCTCTGGACTAAGTTTTTAGAAAGTGAATTCTTTTAATACCACAGCTCACATTTCTCCATTGTAAGACTGAATCTGTTCCTGTCCCAAACAGGTGAAGAGTAGTGTGGATCATTCCATTACTCATACAAAAGACTCAGGCACCCCCATCGGAGTCTGAGAGCCCCAGAGACTCACAGCCGGGTGTTCTTGTTCCTTAGACACCGACGGCAAACATCTCAGCTGAGACTGTGACTCAGGATTCCTTCCAACAAGTTTTGACATGTTGCTTCACATTTTCCTTTAGGCAAGTGGGCAATTAGCTGAGCCAGCCGTACAGCACACAGGCCTGTGGGCTTCAGCAGGTGGCGGGGACAGAACACGGGTCCAGACATGGGGCAGGTTGGGCTTCCACACCGTAAGAAAACACATGGAGCTCAGGATTGAACAATATTTGCTCCATTCATCCACAGGGAAAGGTCTCTTCTCATCGCAATGGCGGAGAAGGTGCACGACTTGGCCTCTTGCTCCAAAGGCAGAAGCGCTCTGCCCGCCAGCGCGAGGCCACACCCACGTGTGCTGAAAGTGCAGCCGCAGTCATCAGAGGCCACACCCACGTGTGCTGAAAGTGCAGCCGCAGTCATCAACGTCTTCTATTCCACCTAAGTAAGGCTCCACGACAAATTGAAATCTTATTGCAATCGGTAGACAATAGGATTTTAAAAGGTCTGAGAAGAGGATTACCATATCGTTACGATATTGCAGTCTGATTCAAACAGTTCTGTTTTCTTGTAAATTGTTTTCTTGCTCATGAAATATCTATTTTACATGTGGTACAAACCCCAACTGGGATTGAAAAACAACAACAACGAGAATTTGACATTCCTCAAACAGTACTTTCTTATTAACCAACAACAACAATTAGGAAGTGTTTCAAGTAACTTTAATCTCTGTGCTTGAATACACATTGTTCATTTTCCTATGTCAACAAATACAGGCTGATGTTTTAGAACAGATTTCCATATGCTAATTTATCTCTTTCCTTTTCTGAAAGATTGTCTTTCCTGACTGTTAATTCCAGCTGACGGAATGGTTTTGCCTTTTATTCTCTGCAAAATAATGCACTGTTGCAAAGTGATTTCTAATAAACAGTATCTAGGAAAGAGCTACAATACTGATTGTTTTTGACAACCAAAAATGCATTATTAATGAAATAATGTCATTGGCAGCATCCTGGCCACAAGCTGATTATTTACAGTGTATTTTTCTGTTCAGAATTGTGGTCCTATAGTACAGCCACTATGGAAAACAGTGTGATGATCTCTCAAAAAACTAAAAATAGAGCTACCACACAATCCAGCAATCCCACTACTGAATATTTATTCAAAGGAAACGGAATCCATATGGCATCCTCCTGTTTATCACAAACTATTCACAAGAGTAAAGATAAGAAATCAACCGAAGTGCCTATCCACAGATGAGTGGATAAAGAAACCATATATATATATATATATATATATATATATATATATATTCCTTTTCCTTTGAATAAAAATATACTATAGTATAAAAATATACTATAATAGATACTATAATCATACTATATATTATACTATATATGCTATTTATATACTATATATACTATAATATATACTATATACACTATAAAATATGCTATATATCATATAATATATACTATATATCAGATACTATAATATATATAGTGGAATACTATGCAGCCATAAAAAAGAAGAATCATGTCATTTGCAACAACATGGATGGAACTGAAAGTCATTATGTTAAGTGACATAAGCCAGTAACAGAAAGACAAATACTGCACTTTTATTCACATGTGGGAGCTAAGAAATGTCTCATAGAGTTAGACAGTAGAATGATAGATTCCAGATACTAGGAAAGGTGTGTGGATGGGAGGGGGGACTATAGTTTTATGTTTTTTTCCTATTGATCACTGGGAGAAGAGGTGACTATAGTTAACAAGGATGTATTATATATTTCAGAGTAGCTAAAGAGAGGACTTGTAATGTTTTCAATACATAGAAATGATAAATACTCAAGGTGATGAATATCCTAAATGCCTTAACTCAATCATTCCACATTCTACCCATGTAACAAAATATCACATGTACCCAATAAATCTATGCAAATATTATGTTTCAATTTTAAAAAAGAATCTAGAGCCTTACCTTCCATTTAGAGCTTCACTGGGATGGACGACATTACTGGAAAGATTGCAGAGATGCAGATGTGCTCCATAGAGTTCAAATGAGTCTACAGTGAACAGTACGAGTGACCAGATGTGTTTAAAATTGTGACTCGTACAGTATTTCATTAACATTATTTTTCAGCTTTAACTTAGTTAATCTTGATTATCCTAGATCAGAGGTCCCTCAAATTATACAATCTATAACTAATAAAGGTAATTTTTAAAAGAAATACTATTTCTAGAATCATAAGTGGAATGTCAGCGGTCAATACAGAATGCACTCTTTTCATCCAAAGCTGGCTCTAAATTGTAGCTACAAAAAAAAAAAAGAATAATACAAGACCTAAAGTAAAACTCAACATTATTTTAATTTGTGTGATGGAAGCAGGGAGAAATCAGTAATGCATCCCAACAACGCAGCAAAATCTATAGCTCACACCGTAATTACAGTGGTACAAAAGGTCCAGAAGACCCTTCTGATTGCATTTGGTAGTGAACTGTTCCACATTTGAAGCTTACCAATTCTACAAAATATAGTGTTTTATTTCATTGATTCATTCCAATTTCTGCTACTTAATTCACTAAAATATTTGTGCTTCTAGTCAAATTATGATGCTGCTGATAGAGGACTGGGTACCCATCGTTACTGGGTCCCATATTAATTGTAGTATGAACTTTATTGAATTTACTGAAGTGCTTTGCTGGAGAGTCTCCAAACACTAACAGGCAAATGAAATTAAATAAAAAGGGTCAGCTCTATTTAAGAGCATCATGTAAGTGCTTTAGAGAACGGGTCTAATTAAAGAGGCTGTAAACCAAAACCTCAAGTGCCAATGTCACCCCTCACCTGATCACACCCGTCATGCAGGGAAGCCGAGCAGAATTCATCAGAGAACAGGGCATCTGAAGCCAAAATGAAGGGTGTTTAATTGAAGATGGGCTTTCTAACAAGTTCTAATAGATGCTCATAGAATTTTGATTGTGCTTGCAAAGATTGTGCAGAGTCCAACTCTTTTCACACCAACGTAGACACCCTCTCTGAAGAAAAGAATTCTGTATGACTTAGGCCATCTGTGGACACGTTGCCCAATGGCTTTGGCAATGGGGCCTAATTGGTATAATATTAGTTCCCGAAAAGACTGCAGATGCATCCCCTTTAAAATATCACCTACTTCAAAATGCCATTACCTAGAGAAGTGCTTGAGGGCACTTCTTGTTTATCCAGGTCCCAGCTCCCAACAAGTGCCTGGAACATGGTGAACAATGGAAAAATTAGCGAACAGCCCCATGAACAAACAAACAGCGAAGAAACGGCATGAGCAAGCATTTTCACAAAATGGAAAATCCTTCGGTAATTACAAAGTTACCCGCTAGACATCCAGTTTGTCTTCCTATATGTGCCTAGCCAAGGATTCTTTGTAGGTTCTCAACCCAGTCCATTTTGGGGCTCGCTTCAGACTTCACGTACGGACCGGAGGGGGCCTGCCATTTGTTTCTAAGTGGCAGCGAGGGTGTTCTGACCACCAGCTGGTCGGGACGGACATCCGCGTAGTGCTGCTCCCCTATGACACGTCCACAGTGCTCAGCCACAGACAACAGGTTGCTGGTGTGAGCCTTGCGGGCTGACACGTGCCTGATCTACTGCCGAGAAGGTCACGGGCCCTCTGCCCATGGCCCCGGGCCTCCAAAAACCGCTGTCCATTGGAACTTGGACATCCACGGATAAGTGAGAATGAAGCAGTTCCTCAACACTCACGGGCTCTGGGGTCCCTGGAGGAGGTGAGACAGGAATCTGAGGGGCGAGTGTTTCTGTCTGACGGGCTCTGGGGTCCCTGGAGGAGGTGAGACAGGAATCTGAGGGGCGAGTGTTTCTGTCTGACGGGCTCTGGGGTCCCTGGAGGAGGTGAGACAGGAATCTGAGGGGCGAGTGTTTCTGTCTGACGGGGCCTCTGGAACATCTGCCAAACGTGTGCCCAGAAGCCCCACAGAAGAAGTGTTAACAAAGCAATGAAGCCAGTGTGAATCCGAGAAGCATGAACGCAGACCAAACCACCAGCGGACACCAGATGTGATGGTCAAGTTTCCACCTCACGTGGGATTCAAAGTCTCTTTAATTTTTTTTTCAAAAAGTTTATAACACATACATAAACATCATAGCTGATGTACACATTTTATACTTACGTACTTTTAAATGCTGGAACATAACATTTGATGAAAATCCTGAATTCTGTTTAGGCCTGAAGCTCATTTGCTTGATTGGGTCAACACAGGTGGGTCAATGAGAGCAGGAGAGCAGGAAACTTTGACACAGTCGCGGCTGCACGGGCTGGGGCGTGAGGGCAGAAAGCACAATCTCACGTCAGTAGAATACTGTCCTTGCACGAGTCACAGCTGCCAAGTGCACTTTCAGGTGCTTGTGAAATGTGCTATGATTTTTGCAGACAGCATTGAAGTAAATGTTAGAAAATGCAAAGAGGAACAAGTATCAGATTCATCTTCTCACTCAGGGCAACAGGTGCCTCCCTGCTCGTAAAGACCAAATGAGCGCAGAGCGTTTTCTGAGCAGTCATTGTTGGCCTACTGGGGATCAGTCACACTGCTATGTGTGGGGACTCATGGCCTTCCTGAGTGGCCAGGGAAACAGAGGGGCAGGGGACAGCCCACAGGTGGCTTCCAGAAGCAGGACTGCCCATGGTGTAGGGAACACAGAGTGGTGGAGCGCGGCTCATACTTGTGCTGTTTCTTTTCTTTTCTTTTTTTTTTCTGTTTTTGTTTTTGCTTGCTTGCTTGTTTGTTTGTTGTTGACACAGAGTCTCACTCTGTCACCCAGGCTGGAATGTAATGGAATGATCTCAGCTCACTGCAACCTTTGCTCCTGGGTTCAAGCAATTCTCCTGCCTCGGCCTCCCAAGTAGCTAGGACTACGGATGCACACCAGTATGCCTGGCTAATTGTTTTGTATTTTTAGTAGAGATGGGCTTTCACCATGTTGTCCAGGCTGGTCTCGAACTCTTGACCTCAGATGATCTGCCCACCTTGGCCTCCCAAAGTGCTGGGATTACAGACAGCTCATGCTGTTTCTAAAGCTGACTGGACTTCCCTAAGTTGGTGGTTCTCCGAGTTGAGAGGTTAAGAAAACATCATTGCTCGGGTCCGAGTCTAGACCAATGGGATCATCATTGTTGCAGGTGAAAGAGGCATCCGTGATTTTCACAATTTCTCTGGACAACCCTGATGGACTTGTGAGGTGGAGAAAATGCTCTTGGTAGACTGGAGGGATACGATTCCAGGCATTGCTCTAAACAAAGGCAGGGCAGCCACAAACCACATGGCCTCCTAGGAAGCTGCCCTTGTTTGGGCTGGGGCAGAGGTGGGCATGTCTTGCCCTGCGATTGGTGAAGCTGAGAGTTTGCAAGAACCATGCCAAGAACCAGGGGCAGGGAGCCCTTCCGTCTATCCAACAATACCAGGATGCACAGGAATGTACTGAATGACATGGTGGAGTGTGGATTCGGGTAGGAGGAGGTTAGAGAACCGGAGGCTGAGAGGCCAGGCAGGTGCTGTGAACACAATACATGCATGCAGGAGCAGGGAGAGAAGACTTTGTACGGGACTTTAGAGATGATCGGGTTCAATCCCTTGGTGGTTAAGATAAAGAAATCAGGGTTAAGTGATTTGCTGGAGAACCCCAAAAATGTGTCAATAAAAGAAGAAAGTGTAACATATAATATGCCACTAACATAGCTCA
This sequence comes from Theropithecus gelada, assembly GCF_003255815.1. Taxonomy (NCBI): domain Eukaryota; kingdom Metazoa; phylum Chordata; class Mammalia; order Primates; family Cercopithecidae; genus Theropithecus; species Theropithecus gelada. The sequence continues at coordinate 2,958,954 of NC_037673.1, read as the reverse complement.
TACGATTGATTAAACATCGTACAAGCAAATTCCTCTCACAAGATACTGGGCTGTTTCATGTAATAATGTAGTCCACTAGCGTAATCATCCTAGTAAAGAAGAAGATGAAATAGCATGCGGAGAAAATAGTGGGCTCCCCCAATCAGCAGTTGAAAGCAAAACACCCCTTGGCCAAATGACAGAAGAGGACCACAGCAGGCAGGCCACAGTATGGATGAAGGGAAAGTTACACTTCGTGGCCTCTTATTCCAGAGCCTTCAGGATTCTCTCCCCACAGGAAACTCCAGAATCTTCTAGGTCTATCAGGAGAGAGTCAGACCTAATCTTCCTGAGACCTGAGGTGCTGTTTTATATCTAGATTAATTCTAAACTGTCCAACCCTAAACAAAGGCCCCAACTCTACCACCAACCTGACCCAGCAACTTCAAATCAAGCCAGACCCAGATTATAGGATCAAGGTGTGGTGAGCTCATTCTGCAGTCAGCTAGAACACCAGTGTCAACCGTCATGGTAAAGTGAGCTGACCTACACGCTTAGAAGTCCACCTTTCTTTTTTTCAGTTTTGTATTTAACACATTTTCACATATGAGTTGCATATAATTTCTCTATTCTTTCCATGTTCTCACTTACATCAAAATGGATATTATATTAGGAATAACGGTCTAAAAACCATTTGTAGAATTACCAGAAATTGTGTCTTCCACTGGTTGATCCATTCAGGCTATACGGGATGATTTTCTCAGGCAATCCCCTGGGAGGCATGAAAAATGAAGAATGCTAATGAGTGTAGCTCAGCAGTCCCAAAGTCATTCCCTGGTGGGATCACATTCCCTCGAGTTCCCCTGTCACCTACAGCAGTGGGCTATACTGTGGTTGCATCCTGGGAATGTCCATGACCAAAACCTCCACGGAGTCCAGAATTGCAGGAGGCAAAACACGGCTTGAAAGATGCTCACACTCCTGTTGTTTCTTGGAATGAACACCTGCAGAAGGGCAGGTGTAATGTATTCCTGTTTTCCATGACTGAAGAGATGCTTGCATATTCATAGAATTTTCTGCAAAGATAAGCAAGACCTTCAGTCAGGGGCCAGAGAAAAGTTCTTTTCTTTCACGGTACATTCTTTGTCTTTAAGCTTTTACCAACAGCATTTGTTACGCCTTAAAATAAAATCAATTAATAAAAAATGATTTCAGATTTGCTGCCTCACAACAAACGAGGGCGTGTGCCTTTGGTCCCACTGCCCCAGTCCTCTCAGAAAGCATTGACCAAGGCACTCCTGCTCCTGGTTTGTACCCAGAGACCTTCCTACTCACTGCCTTGCCCTTGAATTTCCACACACACCACAGCCAATTCTCTCTTCTCGACCCTTCGGTGAACCAGGAACCAGCACATGACTCCCAGCTATTTGACAGATGAAGCACCGCCTAGGATTATGTGCTGTTCCAATAACATCAAACAGAAGGGAACTTGGTCTAACTTCACTCCCCCATGCCGCCATGCCCAATAGATTGCAACCATCTTATTAAAGTAGGAGCCGTGGTTATGATTTACTCCAGGCAGGCCTGATGGCTTTAGTCACTTGCGGTACATGAGGTCCTGTTCAACTGGAGAAAATTCAGAGGGTAGCTCTCTGGAAGGCAGACATGACGTGGAGAAGCAAAGGTGTTACCTTGTATCCCTGATAAATTGATGCTGGAAACAAATGGTTATTCCCATCTACTAATAACATGAACCCTTATTTGTGTATCTTTCTGACTGCTCTGCGAATACCCTGTCCGATGTGGTATAAATAATAGATATTGCGTGACTGTGGTTAGTTGAATGGAATTTTTAACTTTCATTCCTTTGGAATGAGCACTGGTTTTGAATTATGTTATCATTTATTACAAGGCCCAGTGGCGTACATTCTCTAGGCCTTTTCCTGGCTCCCAAATTGTATGTATTTAGCATAGATAGTGCAGGACACCTTTAATTACACATTTAAAAAATGCGTGCAGCGTGCGTGTACTCAAATGGACACACGGTTCTGGATAATGCCTGGTAACTACGTTTGCAGGAATGAGAATGCCGCAGTGTCGCCAAGTCAAATGCATTTTGCGATTGACCTATTTTGAGGAAAGATGAATTACTGAGCAGTAGCTAACTCCATCAATGGGTTAATAATTTTACATGCTATTCTTTTTTGAAAAGGCTTATTTAAATGTTTATCAGTTGTGCAAAGTGGAGCCGCGCGGGGGAGTCACAAGGGATGGCTCATCATTGCCTATGCATGGGAGCGTTGTAGGAAGATTAAAATAACATTGAGTAGATTCTGTAAATGAAGGAGAGAACTAACAGAAGCCTCCAGAGTCCATTATAAATTTTAATAATACATCAAGGTAATGTAACTGAATAACCGATCTCTAAGGGAAGAAACACAACATTTGGCTAATATTACAATTTAAATTATGAAAACAAAAAGAGCTTTTAGTTAATCTTGTCTTTCTGCTTTTATTCTTCAGGCTCTTTTTTATTTTCCCTGAATCCAAAACACCATGTAAACAAATAAAAGTACGGGGGAAAATAAACAGTTTGGCATCTCAGTAGATTAATTAATGCGCTTCAGCCTTGGCACCAGTAGGCGAAAATTATGTGCATAAATAATATCACTAATTAAAAAGATGCAGATTAACATGCAAATAATGCTAATGAGGATCTGCAATTCCAGAGTGGGCTCGCATAACATCAACAATTTAATGGGTTGGAAGGCTCGTGTTTGCATTACATTAATAAATTTCAAAGACCTTGCATAAAAAAGTTCTGTCGGAGCCTCTGTTTTCCACTTGTGAGTTGTAAATTCTGTGGGCAGTCACAAGCACTCGTCAGCAGATGCCAAAGTCATTATCTCAGAGACTGTTGAGAGGAGCCTCGTGCCAGCGTGACCAGCTGCTGGGAACTGGGCAGTAGGCACGATCCCGTGCCAATTATTCATATTATTTGGGTAGTCTTGATATTTATTTAAACTGATTAATATTTTGTGCTCTGCATCTTGATCTGGAGGGAAATCATTTTAAGCAAGCAAAGTTTAAAAAAAAATAATAAAAACCTTATCAGTCTTTGATGTGTCATGGAAGTTGAATGCATAATGGAACTGATTAAGCAGACATAATTCCAAACCACAGACAAAAACAACATAAAGTGTCTTTAATGATGTCATATCATGTTGAAATAAAGTATTATGGCATTGCAGGCTGAGTGGGCCCTAATCCGTCGGGCTCTATTGCAGAATCAAAAGGCTGGTCGGCTGCAAAACGCTGTTTGCTTTGCTCTTGGCTGCATGCACGATGATGCTTCTGCGGATGGATTTTTAAGGAGAAAAGCAAAGACTGAAAAAGACCACATCGAATTCCTTTCTAAAACACCAAATTACCTTCCTTCTTGTCCCCGGCCGGTCCTCGTCCTCACCCAATCCTGAGCCGAGGCCTCACCAGGCCGGTTCTCAACATCCCAACATGTGGGAACAGGGTATGCGGCAGTTGGCCTCGCGGGTCACCAGAACGCCGATCTCCTGCCAGTGAGCTGTCCGCACTCAGACTCTCCAGAGGGCTGAAAATGTCCTTTCCCTGGAAGCTAGCGGTGAGTTAGGATTCCTGAGAGCAGCCCAGTTGCAATCTACAGGGCCGGAATCAACGTGGTCAAATCAGGAGACAACCGACAACCTTGTGCCAAAGTAAAGCTCCACCTCAAGTGGCTGTGGGAGGAGAAGCAGCCTGGCAACTTCCGGAACACAGCTCCCCATGCCAGCCAGGCATTCCTTCTCTGTGAAAGGCAAGAGGAGCAACTGTGCCTTGCACAGCAGCCCACGTTCCTAGAGTTGACACTCCACCCTTCCCAGGTCCCTGCATTCACAGATGTCCTGGTTCCTGCAGCAAGACCCCCGTGCTCACATCTACCGAGCATGCTTGATTTAGGATGCTTAGACATGTATCTCCTGACCTGAGGCTCCCCCACTGTGGGGAGAGCCTGGCCCTCTCCTCCTGCTGCCAGCCCCACCCCATGCAGTGTTGACCGTGTGGAGGATTAGGAGACCAGGGGAAAAAACTCAATAGTTGCAGATTTCATGTGTGCTTGCAGTCCTGCCAATTCAGATAACCTCAGGGAGAAACAGAACCAAAACTAGAGCTTTTAAAGCTTCAAACACAGATGCCAAGTGGCGGCTCCCCCAGGACACTTCAGACTCTTCCACAGGCTCCACAGCCTCCTACGGTCCTCGAGCTCTGGCTGTATGAGTCGGTGGAAACTCCCTCCCTATCACCACCTTCTCTCACAAACATTGGGAGTGTTGGGGGAGAGGGTGTTTTTGAGTCTCACCCAGGAGATCCTGGCCTCCCAACCCAGGGAGGGCGCCACTCTGGGATGCCTGACGCTTAGATGATGGGTGAGGATGGAGGGGATCACACCAGAGAGAGGTATGTTCAGCACTTTTGAAGTTGCTTCTAGAAGGAAGGGATGCTTGGGGAATGGGCCATCCCGTTCACATCTCTACAACTTCGTTTTCTGCATGCATTGTTATCTCTGCAACGTCGTGCTCTACTTGCATTGTTATCTCTGCAATGTCGTGTTCTACTTGCATTGTTATCTCTGCAATGTCGTGGTCTACTTGCATTGTTATCTCTGCAACGTTGTGTTCTACTTGCATTGTTATGTCTCCATGACCACGCCTCACTAGTAGCAGCTGTTGTAGGGATGCGTATGATTCACCTTTGCGTCCACAGCATCCAACAGGTGCCAGGCTCGCAGCATGTGTTCCACACAGGACTGATGGGTGGTGAGGGTGGGCTGGCCAATCAGGACCCTCTCTGAATAACACTGAGACAACAACTTTAAGTCACTGCCATCTCAGCCACCACGCACTGAGTGTCTGCTGCGTGCCAGGCACTGCACAGAACACTTTCCACACATTTTTGTGTAAATTCTCCTTGGAGCCCTGGGAGCCAGCACACACACTTTCCCCAGGACATATTCAAAGACTTTCTGACCCTGAAAATCCCACTCTTCCCTCCAAGTCACACCACTTGCCACAGTGTGACGTATGGTGTTCAAAGCAAGAAGAATTCAAAGCTAAAGGAAAGAACACCATACATGCTATTTGCAAACATTTTCATCATGATTAACTAATTGAGCCATACACAGTCCACTATTCCTTAAACTTTTCGATACAAAGGAATGCATATAGAGCTGTGCGCCTACCTCACAGGTCCCTCGACAACAAACTTGGATTTATAGTTCTCACGGGTAATGATGAGAAAATAATGGGATTTTTATCGTTGGTAAGTTGGTATATGTATATGTATACGTATATGTATGTGTGTGTATATATATAGAGAGAGTAATATGTAATATACCATGTATAACAATAATATATAGCTATACACACATATATACCACAATTATGAAATGTATGCCTTAAAATATGTAAATTGCATTCTGGTGAAAAGGCTGCTGTAGACGTGTTCCCCAGTGCTGTCTGCAAGTTTGCAGTAATGGTTTAGGGTGTCCTTTTGCAAGTAGAAAAGATGTAAATGAAGAATCAAGGCTGCCTCACACACTTCACAGTCCCTCAGAAGACTCAGTGGATGGTGCACTTCTGAACTTGCACATCTAGCCATGCATTCAAACAGCTTTCTACTATATTCTGGGAGTGTCTGGGCAGATGGTAGAAGGCATGTAATCCTTGTTGAAATTTCCAAGAAATATTTGCATGAGGAGAGAGAAGACAGAAATGGGGGATGAGGGCAGACTAAAAAGAAACCTCTAGGCCCAGAGGGAACACGGGCATGGAGAATAGCAAAACCTGTTCAAGGAAATCCGCTTCTGGCTCAGATCTCATGGAGTACATATTAGTTGAATGACTGAAAGACCATCTCTCTCTTTGGCCCCAAGCACTTGTTAAGTTTATAGCTGTATGAAGTTACCTGATGATATGGCTTTTCCCCCACCTACACCTGACTCTAAGGTTGTTGCAGGCAAGTGAAGTTCTCTGGCTGTTTCACCTTTGGCACCTCACGAAGTGGGCCTAGCAAGTGGAGGAGGATGAGGATGGGGACAGCAACCCCAGTCAAGGTGCCTCTGGCCACAGCCCACAGAGCACTGACCTGGTCTAATGGCCCCTGGCCAGACCCAGGCCCTCCCAGCTGAATGTGGCCATAACTCCCACTCCAGTTATCACTGGAGTTTGTACAAACAGGTGCAGGAGAGGTCAGGCACAAGGACACTTCCATTCCCCAGGCTAGTTCTAGGCTGTCCCTGCAGGGGTCCACGGCCTCGCCTGGGTCAACGCTCTATGTCCAGGGTGTGCCTGACCCTCAGGCCAATGGAGCTTCAAGCAGAATTTATTCACAGACACACCCTCCTGGGCATTTGGGAGGGCAGTCCTATTCCTCTGCTGTCCAGAACAGGGCACCCTGTGAGTGGAGAGCTCCTTCCCCCAAGAAGCCTGAATTGCTGAACCCTGGACCTTTAACAGGCTTTCCCTTCTCAGGTTTTCCTCCAAAAGTTCAGGAGCCAGTTCATCAAATCCTCAGACTGCAGTCTGTGGACCTTCTCTCTTTCTTGCTGGCCTTTCATGGTTTGGAACATGTGTTTCATTTTAATCCCTAGAATGCAAGCAGCGGCAACAACAGCTAACAGCAACCAAAGAATTGGAGATTTGGGAGTGCGCTCCCCTCTAGGTGAGAAAAAGGAAAAGAGATGCTCTTCCTCCTCCTTCAGTGAGAGGCAGATGTGGTGCAGTCTTCATCTAGCGTCGTGGTGTTTACCCTTCGTGAGTTATGGGGATGTGCCCTGCCACGTCTTCCCACACTGCCCTTGCCCTGGAGCAGTGGAGGCTGGGGGTCCCATCCCTCTCTGCATGCTTCCCAGGACTGGAAAAGTGATCTCCAAAGAACATCTTTCAGCCATTTGCCACTTTGCAGAATCTAATCTTTTCCACACATATTTCCAAACATAAAGACAGGAAAATCCTCTGTTTTAAATTTTGCCTACTTTATAGTTGTTATGATTGCACTTCCATGTATGCAAAGGGGGAAAAAATTTGAGAATTATTTGTTGGACTTGAATATAAAGTGATTCAATGTAATTAGGGATCAAAATTTTCCTTAAGGATTTAAATTATCTCCATTGGCCACCAACACGTCCCAAGTTAGCGAGATAATTCGCAACACTTCATTTTACTAACTACCTTCCAATCGGGCTTAATAGGGTTGGAACTCTACAAAACCAAGCACAGCCCAGATGCCAGCCGCCAGGCAGTGCTTCTGGGCACGGGGCCCTGCGCTCCCACCCACCCATCCGTCTGCCCTGCTCTTCCTGGGTACCGCCCTGCGTGAGCTGTTGAAAGGCCACTGCCAGCAGCCACAACGTCCCGAAGCCTGGGGGGCTCATCCCCAAGCAGAGCTCCTCCTCGAGCTTCCCTGGGTGTCTGTTTTCTGGAAAACCAAAGGAGCAGTAAGACCGACGATTGGAGACACCATCAGTTCCTACTCGAAGAAAATGGTCCGAGGCACAATGAGGGATACTCAGTTGTTGACACTCTCCGTGGCCTATTCCTTCTGCTGAACATATTTTCTACCTCCTGCTTCTGCTGAAGCATCGGAGGTGCTGGCAGCTTATTTATCTTTCAAATGAGATGCTCCTGAGTTTATCATAAGTTGCCCTTGAAGTCAATATTTCTAATGATCGTAAAGAGTAACGACCATGTATCAATGCTTCCTAAGTCCCAAATTGCACACCGCACGCCCGACGGCTATTGACAGCGGATCCAGGCGGGCGGGGCAGGTGTGCTTTAGAGGCGCAAGCAGAGTGGAGGCGCCCGAGCGCTCCTGGTGACAGAGCTGTCATGCGGAAGGGCTGGTATTGGAAGTGACATCTGGAAGCAGACAGGGGCTCGGTCTCAGCACCGCAAGACGCTGCCTCCTTATGAATGATGCCACGCATTTGCCTGCAGCAGTTCTGAAGCCAGAGTGTTTGGGGTTCCACGGAGCCCTAGCGCCGGGCAGGCTGGAAAGGAGATGCTTGCGCCGGAGGAGGAGCGCAGGGCCCCGGCCTGCATCTGCCCAGACGCCTGCCTGGCAAAGGGCTGATTCTTCCCTTTGCTCTGCTTGTGGCGTTTCCCCATCAGAAACCCCCCTGCCCCAGCTCCTTGGTCAAAAACCCTTCCCATCCATAGGCTCTCATCCAAAGCAAACCCTCACCAGACCTTGTGTGCAGCCAGACAGGACCTTGGTCTCCTCTAAGCTGGTAGAGCTCTCTCCCGCACACTAGGGAGCCTGTGCCGCATTGGCTCACGTTGACTCTGGTGGCTGGCCATTCAATTCAGGTCAACAAGCAGGTCTGGGGCACTGCTGTGTGCACGCACTGGGGATCCACTGTGGGGAGGAAGAGGCGTGGCTGTGCACCCCGTGGTCTGTGGAGCGGTCGGCTCAGAGACAAATGACTCTGTTACGGAGAGGCACAGCCTCAGAGCGAGCCCCGCAGGGAACATCTGGCTCAGCCTGGGGCTTCAGGAAGGGACTCTGGCGCCGCAGCCCCCTCACCTGGGGAAACCTCCTGCAGCCCTCATCCAGGTGTGCGGCCGGGAGAGGCTTTCCCAGAGCAGCAAGCAGCACCAGGGAGCATTGGCCTGGAGCCGCAGGGGCTGGAGCCATGACGGTGGTGGGGGCGGGGGACAGAACCTGGAGTCTTCTGCCAAGGTGAGGGCTCCGATTTTGCCCTACAGGTGATAAAAGCCACTGAAGACGTTTGACTGGACTTACAAATTCCAGTTTCCATTGAAATGGATCAATAGGGTGATGATGATGGTGGGGAATGGATGGGGGACGGAGGAGAGAGAGGAGCAGGGTGAGAGGTCAAGAGGCATCAGGGTTGGGTGTAATCCAGCACAGCCGGATGGCCAGGGGCTGACATCTGCCCCCACTTCCTAACGACGAGGTCACCTTCTCTCTGCGCCTCGATTTCTTTGCTTGTTAAGTGTCATTTTCCTCTCTTGAGCAGTTGATGCAAACGTGAGGTGGGTGAGCACAGCACAGCGTCTGCTGCAGCCCACCCTGGCCCTGCTCAGGTCCAGCCCCTCCACCAGTGACATCAGCTCCCTTGGGAGCAGTTCTGTCCCAGTGCTGATTCGGCTCTGCCTGGCAAAGCCGGGAAGAGAAAGCTTAGCAGGGGAAACACAGCCTTTCTGCGACAACCAGACTATTCTACCACCCATTGAAGAGTCACTTCCTCCTCCGTTGACACCCCTGAAAGTCTGGTGGGGGCCCAGTTCGTGGCCAAGCTGTCCTCACCCTGTCACTGCACGGATCCACCTATGTGCGATTTAGCCAAGCAACTGTGAAGAGGAACCTGTGGCATGGCCCAGTGCAGAAGGACGGTCTCCAGCTCCCACAGGGTAGCCGCAGTCCCACCTCCTCCTGCTCATCAGGAACGATGGCCCCTGCCCAGGGGTGACTCCTTCCTCTCTTGGTGGTGCCTTGCCATGAGGACCCCGAAGTGCACAGAGCAGCCCTTAAACCTTAATGTTGCATGGTCCTCCTGCCATGGAAGCAGCTCCCACTGTGGGCCAGGAGCTCCGAACCCACACAACCCACAGGTGGAGAACAACAGGTACAGAACCCCCAAGTTGGCCACCAGGACTGACGGTGGGAAGGGCCACCTGCCTTCCTCCCCTGAGATTCCAGGTCCCTGAGGCCTCATGATGGAGGATGAGGCTCCACGTGCTTCTCAGCGATGAGCATGCACTGTCCTGGAGGCAGGGCATCTCCACAGGGCATCTCAGAGCTGGGGTCTCAGTGCACCTGTGGAAGGTTGCTCCCCGATCTGTTGGGTGGCAGCAGGTAGACTGTGAGGAGACCAGGGGTTCCCATGCTGCAGCCCACACTGCGTTTTGCTGTAAGTCGGGTCCTTTGTTTGATGCAATGTTACTGGGATGTCCAGACAATGGATAGAGCTGGAAAGGCCCAGCTCACGGTGCTGGCTTATATCCTGCGAACGGGACAAGCAGGTCCCCACTAAGAAGATGCCTTAACTTGAGGCAAGGAGAATCTCTGTCCCAAAGCTGGAGGGGCTCCCATGCCATTGCCTGGACACCAGGTGTGCAGTTGTTCTCCTAGAGGGATGATGCTGTGTCAGCGACTCAGTGTTGGTCTCTTATTGGCAGGTTGGACACAGGAAGCAGGGGTAACCGCATGGGCCTTAGTGAGTGAGAGCACAGGCTGTTGGGTCCATGCTGAGCCTTCACCCCTCCTCGCATGGCCATTTCATCCACGAGCCCATTGCACACAGCCCATGTCGAGTACAGGAATCGCTCCGCTAGTCTGAGTGTTCACTGTCCCTTGAGTGCTGGATGCTCTTGAGTGTGTGTGAACACACAACACAACAATCTTCACACCTTGCTCCTCATCCTGCGGGTCCATCTACGTGGCCCTGCCCCAGTTTCTGTGTATCTAGCCTTCCGATATTTCCTCTGCCAGCACACGATGACTCAGCCAAACCAGCTGTTTGCCACTACCCAGGCATCCACATAGATCCTCACCTCGGGCCACTTTGCTTTCCATGCAAATCAGAAATCAGGCACCTTGCCTGAGGCTCTGCTCACTGGAGAGACGTCCCCTCCCAGCTGCTCCTGAGCCACCTCTGAGGGTGGCTGTAGGGTGGCTGCAGTCCCTTTTGGCTTGGGCATTGGGACTACAGCCACGGTCCATGAAGGAAGCCCACCCTTCCATCTTCTCCATTGGCCTCTCTCTACCAGCCTCTCTCCATGTGGCCATGGATGTGAGCAGAGTGTGCCAGGGACACAGACCCGGGAGCCTAGGTCACCGGCTGTGTAGCCCTCTAGGGCCCCATGGCCCTGCTCGCACCTGATACCAGTGGGTCACTCTCATCTTCCCACGATTGTCTCTGGGTCTGCCAAACAGGTGGGTTGATGAGTAGGACCGAGGGCAGCTCACTGCACCTCTGGGACCTTAATGTCAGGTCTCCACCTCTACCAGGGCACAGCAGCAGACCAGGAGCTGTTTCCTGCAGCTGTGGTAGGAGGCAGGTGGCGTCCCAAGCCCTCCAGTCTGTGATGAGATTATCCCACTTGTCCTAATGTAGCTCCACGTGGTGTGGCTCCTCACCACAGGTCCCACTCACCACCAGGCTCTGCCAGCTCCTAGGGCACACATGGAAGGGACACTGCAGTACAATCAGATCCAAGGAGCCTGCTTTCCATCTAGGCCCCACTCAGAGTGCCTCTCTCCCAAGTATGAGATACGCAGCCTCCAGAATAGGGAGACACACGCCAGGCACAGTGCTTCCTTCTGGATGATGGGAGGTTCAGATACAACAAATTGTCCTTGGCTTTGAAGGGGATGCTCCCACATGCCCCAAACTACCAGGCACTACAGGGTTCCCCAATGTGCAGACCCTCCATCTTTGTTGGGGAGCCCTCCCACCCTCCAGAGTACACGTGCCCGCCCCAGCCTTCCCCGTCATCAAGTTCATCTGCTTTATGGGCATGTCATGGATGCAGTGGACCAAGGCCATGCTCTCTGACGTGGCCCGACAGGCCAGTCCTCTCTACACTGTATGACAAGAGAGACTGGGAGTTGCCCTGCTCTGGAGTAAGACTGTAAATGCACACCCTCTCTCTTTCCAGCAGGCAAAATGCCTCTGGGCCTCCTTTTCGATAGGGATAGAAAACAATGCATTCAGCAAATCAGGGGCCACATGCCCCCTGCCTGATTTCAGTTGAATCTGCTCTGGCAGACATCACCTCAGCTACTGTCACGGAGACAGGCCTGCTGCTGGGCTGAGTTGAGAGTGGCCCATTGTTGTGCGCTGGAAATATCTGATTTCTGTAGAAGTCAGGCTGTGAATTAACTTGAGGCCTTCAGGTCCGAAGAGGGTGCTCGTCTCTGCACAGACCCCCAGTCTGCAGTGCTGTTTTGGATTTTCCATCCTGGCTGAACCAGAGGCCTCCTCTCCACCTACCCCACCGTCACGGATCATCTGATGCAGGCCAAGGAACCAGAATGGGGCCTAGAGGACCACTCTCCAGTCATTTGTCTGCAGCGTGGGAAGCACCACCACGTGGGCCCGTGGGTGCAGGAGACCCACTCTGAGCAGATTCTGAACAGGGCTCTGTCCTAAAAATCTGGCACCCTCAGGCCTCGGCTCCTGTGCTGTGTTAGGTCCCTGGGGATCAGGGTCAGCTCAAGCGCTGTGTAGATCGACCCTTACAGGGAAGCCCCTGTGCTGTTGGGTCCCTGGGGATCAGGGTCAGCTCAAGCCCTGTGTAGATCCACCCTCCAAATACCTGAGTCTTCTCCTTCCCTCAAGGATGGCTCTTCAGGTCTCCTGGCAAGATCCAGAAAACCACTGGATCCTGCATCCGCCCCGGGGGCACTCACCTCTCCCTCAATGTGTTCTGGGCCTAAAAACAGCCGCAGGCCCAGAATCCGAGCAAGGGATGGTGATGGTGACTTTGGCCTGGGACAGTGGCAGCAGCTCTGGACTCACTCTGCCTTTCCTTCTCATGGTGCAGAGTGAGCCACGCCCTTGTTGGCTGCCCTTCTGTCCGGCCCTGCATGCCAGCCGGTGCACTTACCATCCCCACGGCTATCTGCAGCTTAGACCCTCCTGGCCCTCGCTCCAGCCTGGCCCCGCCTGTGCTAAGTGCATCCAGCAGGCTGCTGAGTTAAGCCCCACCGCCCAGCCCCTCACCTGGGGTTATCAGGGGTCCCAGCTGGGAAACACCACAGCCTCCTGAAAGCGGCCTGGTGTGGAGCAGATAGTGACGAGGAGCTTCTCCATGGAGCCTTCTCTCCTGGGACACCCCGTATCCCACTGGTGCAGCGTCCCAGACCCCTCCCGGGGAGCTGCCCCCTCCCTGGATGGGTCGTCAGACAGGGCTGTGTCGACTCTAATGTGCCCGCTTCTCTCAGCCTTTGATCCCTCCTCCGCCATCTGCCCTGGAAACTGTCATTTCTACTCCACTAAGCATGGACCATCGCTGTCCCAAGCCTTCCATAGCCCATATGGCAGCATATTAGCACGGTCCCCTGGGGTCTTTGCCAGGGCATTCAGTGCGACTTCCTGGGACAGGGCTCCTATTCAGATGAAATCTTCCCTGTATCTAAGTTGAGATTCCAACCCCCCTGCCCCGACACCGCTGGGATCTGGTCCTATGTGCAGGCCAGTGCCTGCTGGCTGGTCCTGCAGCTCCTTGTTGGGGATGGGGATCCATTTTCCTCTCTAGGCAGGCTCAGCATCCCAGGATAAGTTAGAGCGGGGAGGGATGTGTGTGTGTATGAACATGCATGTGTGCACCCGTGTGCGACTGTGTGTGTTCCCTGCAAAGCAGAGAAACCTCTGCACCGGCCTAGATCAAGATGAGTGTGCTGGCTTTGAACAGAATGGAGGGGTTGCTTCTGGAGCCCCAAAGGGCTCAGAGGATATGGGAATTCGAGGTTTTCAAGTGCATTGACACAAATGTCCCCTCCTGAGTCTTGGAACCCGACTTCATCGACCAGGCCTGTTGTGGAGCGTTCAGCCTTTTCTGAAACTGATTCTGCTATGTCCTGAACCTGCACGTGAACCTCCATTTCTCTGCCTGCCGAGCACAGGGGAGGAGAGTCCCTTCGTATGAGCTGGAGCCCCTCTGGCCTTCACACTTGGCTGCCAACTGCGAAACCTGTCCATATCTTTCTCCCAAGCACTGAAGACCCCAGGGAATCTGCATCCAGGCCCAGGGTCTTGGTCCTGAAGGTGGTCTGGGCAGCGTCTGCTCCATCCTCTCCCTTCCTCAGGATCTGTGATGAGGCTGAGCACTGAGGCTCACTCGGAAGGGCGGAGGAATGGCAAAGGCTGGATGCAGGACACAAGGCAGTTTCTCCCTGCCTCTCTGAAACGGGAATTTCAAAATGACGCCCTCGGGGTTCTAGGAAGGCCCTCCTTGGTCTCTTTCACCTGGTTTCTTCCCGTGTGTATATCACATTTAGAGATACTCTAGACTGTTTCTGCTCTAGGTCGTTGTAGAACAGTGCCAAATTTTCTCACGGATTTCTCTGAGTGGTGAAATAATCCCTTTTCTTTTGTATCAAAGAGCAGGCCCTGTTTTTGTTGTCAATAACGTTTCCCGACTCGATTTTCATTGTGGCATTAACAAGGGGAGCGTGCTCAGGCCTGGAAGGTGCTTGTGCATGTCGGTTGGTTTGCAATTATGTGGAACTGGTGTTTCTCATGATTTTGTTTTGTCTTTTTTTTTTTTTTTTTTTTTTTTTGATAGCACTTAGCAGAGCTTCCCTACCCTCCTAGCCCAAATGCAGATACCTGGACAAGGATTTCCCTGTCACCCTCTCTGTCCTCGCTGACTCTGGCACAGCCGCCCGCTGCCAGGCGTGGGTGGTTTGGGATTTGCACCCACAGCTGCGGGGCTGCGCTTTTCATCTCATTTCCAGGCCTTTCCCAGGCTGATCCTGCTGAGTGGAACTGCCTTCCCATCTCCAAATGGCCAGAGATCTCCCTCCTCCACCCGCAATAATTACGGTAAAACTCTCCCAGCTCTTCCCATGATCTTTTAATATTTGCTCTTTTCTTCTTTCTTTTTGTTTTGTTTATTGGTGTTTTGTTTTTCTTTTAATTTTTGAGGGTTCATAGTAGGTGTATTTGTGTATGAAGTATATGGGATATTTTGATACGGCATACAATGTGCATAATCACATCAGGGCAAATAAGGTATCCATGGCCTCAAGCATTTATGTTTTACGTGACAAACAATCCAGCTGTACTCTTAGTTATTTTTAAATGCACAATTAAATTACTATTGACTCTAGTCACCCTGTTGTGCTATCAAGTACTAACTCTTTATTTCTTCTTTCTGTCTTTTGTACGATTAAGCATTCCCACTTCCACTCTATCCCCAACCCACTACCCTTCCCGCCCTCTGGGAACCATCCTTCTACACTCTGTCTCCATGAGTTCAACTGTTTCAATTTTTTGCTCCCACAAATAAGTGAGAACATGCAAAGTTTTTCTTTCTATGCCTGGCTTATTTCACTTAACATAATGTCCTCCAGTTCCATCCATGTAGTTGCCAGTCACAGGATCCCATTCTTTCTACAGATGAATAGTACTCCACTGTATGCACACACCATGCTTTGGCACGATATTAATTAATAACATAAGCTTATTAACCCAGCACTGCATGTGATCTGGCAAATGTGTTGTTTTGGGTTGTTGCTTCGTGGGGTTAAAATATCATCTGAACTTAGTCAAATTTAAGGCAGGAGGCAGGGACCCTTGGGCCTCCACAGGACTCTTCTCCACAACTGCTACCAGAAGTTCCTGAGCACACAGGAGGAGCAGTGAGCTGCTGTTCCAGCCAGTGGCTCAGGCCAGGGGTCAGTGATGCAAGGACATTTTGTGACATGAGGTGAGAGCTCAAAGTGCAGCCAGTTCCCAAGGTGTCCTGAGCAGCCCGCCCATGCGTGGTGTGGTCTATGAGCTGAGCCTGTGGACGTGGGCAGGGCCCATGCATGGTGTGGTCCCTGAGCTGAGCCTGTGGACATGAGCAGGGCCCATGCGTGGTGTGGTCCCTGAGCTGAGCCTGTGGACATGAGCAGGGCCCATGCGTGGTGTGGTCCCTGAGCTAAGCCTGTGAACGTGAGCAGGGCCCATGCACCATGTGGTCCCTGAGCTGAGCCTGTGGACGTGAGCAGGATGGGGTTTACATTCTAGTCCAGGCCCAAGGAGGAAATCTCAGAACCGTCCTTCCTGGAGGCCTCTAGGGAACCGCTGGTCACATTTTTAGGGACTCTTGACCCACGTGGGTTGAAGGAGAGATTTCGCCTCCTCCGTGAGGTCGAGGGAGAGGTAGAGGACAGAGAGGGGGTGGTCTGCTCAATAAGCAGGGAGTGCCATGCTGCCTTGCAGGGTCCCTGCACTGGGCCCCCGGGTCACACTTTGGCAGGTGCTGGGGGCTCGTTCCCATCTTTTGGCCACGGCCTCCAGTCCTGCTGTCCCTAGCCTGCCTCTGCTCTGTTCTGCACATCAGGGTGGCAACCTGTGCAGACTGCCCCTCCCAGGTGCCTCATCTGCTGGTCCCCTGTGAGGCTTGGCTGATGGGCAGCACAAGATGGGGGCATGGGAGAGTCCAGGCTGTCTCTGCCCCTCATGGGTGGTGTTTTCAGCAGTGGCTCCATCTGCTCTATGGTTGCAGCTCACATCAGGTTCCTCACTGAAATGAATCCTTTCTGTGGCCCTTCTGTTGGCTGCAGGGCACAGCTCCTGGGCTCTGGTGATACCTCTTAGCCTCCAGGGCTGGTGGTGGCCCACAGTCGGTCATCCCAGGGCTATCCAGCTTCCCCTGTCTGCAGTGCTCTGGTCACCTGTCCCATAACTCGCACCCTCTGGTGCAGGCTGCCCCTTCCTAACTGGACCCCAGCTGGCTTCCGTCTTAGTCTGCTCAGCTGCCATAACAAAATATCTCAGACTGGGTGACTTGGAAGCCATGGAAATTGATTGTTCACCCTTCTGGAGGCTGGAAGTCCAGGTTCACAGCACCTGCAGATTCGGTGTCTGATGAGGGCGGCCTCTGGGCTCACAGACGGCACCTTCTCCCTGTGGCATCATAGAGGAAGGGGCAAGGGAGCTCTCTGCGGCTGTTTTATAGGGCATGAATCCCATTCCAGAGAGCTCCATCTCCATGGCCTCATCACCCAGCAAAGGCTCCACCTCCTAACACCAGCACCTTGGCTGTGAGCTTCCAGTGTATGAGTTCAGGGGAGATGCCAGCGTGCAGAGCTCACACCTCTCGGAGTTGAAGAAGGAAGCTCTGGGCCAGGCATGGTGGCTCATACCTGTAATCCCAGCACTGGGAGGCTGAGGTGGGCAGATCACCTGAGGTCGGGAGTTTGAGACCAGTCTGACCAACATGGAGAAACCACGTCTCTACTAAAAATACAAAATTAGCCAGCCATGTTGGTGCATGCCTGTAATCCCAGCTACTGGGGAGGCTGAGGCAGGAGAATCTCTTGAACCCAGTGGGTGGAGGTTGTGGTGAGCTGGGATCATGCCATTGCACTCCAGCCTGGGCAACAATAGCAAAACTCCGTCTCAAAAAAAAAAAAGAAAGGGCGGAAGCTCTGGTGAAACTCTGGCATGACTCTTAGTTCAGGGGGCTGACAGATCTGTGACGATCTGGGACTCAGTGTGGAGGCCGCCCTGGGAGGAGGGCGTGCTGGGCGTCGCTGGAGGGATCTGTTTGCATAAGGACAGTGGCTGCAGGGCCTTCCTCTTCATTAGGGAGAATTTGTAGTGCTGGTTCTCAGAGCCCTCTTCGTACTTTACACATTGTTTTTATTTTTGAGACGGAATCTCTATTTATTACCCAGGCTGGAGTACAGTGGCACCATCTCTGCTCAATACAACCTCCGCCTCCCGGGTTCAAGAGAGTCTCCTGCCTCATCCTCCCAAGTAGCTGGGATTACAAGCACCTGCCACCACGCCTGGCTAATTTTTGTATTTTTAGTAGTGACGGGTTTCACTGTGTTGGCCAGGGTGGTCTCGAACTCCTGACCTCAAGTGATCCACCCGCTTCTGCCTCCCAAAGTGCTGGGATGACAGGCGTGAGCCATCGCACCCAGACCTTAACACATTTTTTAACTTGGACAAGAAAAAGAAAAAAAAACTTTGAGTTGCAATGATTGCTCCAATCCCAGACCAGACCTGATTCCTAGGCTCTTAGAAAACCAGAAGGTTAGAAAAGGCCCTTGGAACCCTCACAACTCCCTTCACCCCGGACACTATGCCTTCTCTTCCTATAAGGATGAGTGAGTTTGAATCACAGACTGAGAGCCTGTCAGGGCATGGATCAACCTCTGGATCTACAAACTGTATCTAAAGTAGCCCAGGAAGATCTCATTAAAGACTTGCTCCAGAGGAGTTCACTCTGCCCGGGGGAGATGAGACAGAAACAAGCCTTGGACCCACCAGCCAATGTCAGAATGGGAGGAGCATTGAGGATGGCGTAGGAAGCCTCATGCCACCAAGATCATTTCCAAATGGCTCTTCCATGGCCCTTCCAGGAACGAACACTAAAAAGAAGAGGAAGGTGTGACCGACCCGCAGAATCCGGCTTTCCCGGGATCTCGCTGTCTTGGGGTCTGAGCTGCAACCGTTCTGTTAATTTGAATGATGAGAAGCTACTGTTGGAGAGTGAGTTAGGACAAAAAATAGAGTGGCCACCTTTAATTTGTTCACACGTGCTTTTCTGAGAACTTTTGTTTAAATTATGCATAATTTGCTTGAGGGACTCCTAATTACATGTCAGGAGATAAATTAATCCTTTTGTCGTATTTGTTTCCCAAGGTTGTTGACATTTTTGGGTGCCTATGAGATGTACAATAGAGGCTGTGGGGGATTCTTATTTTGTTCAGCAGCCACGGAGGTGTGCACAGACTGGTATCCGTGGAGGGAAGTGGGGGTGCAGCTGGGACACATCCAGGAGGACTCCTTCTCACAGGGACATCTTGCTCCCCAAAACCGAAGAGTCAGCACCTGCCTTCCTCCACCTGGGTACTGCCTCTCGGCACCCTTCCTTCTGCGATGCCTCAAGCCCTCCCTTCCCGTGAACTTTTAGGAACTCTGCTTCTCCACACACACACACTCACACACACATGCACACTGACCACACACAGGCAATGTACCCAGGCACACTCATGCACAAACACACACACACACATGCACCCATGCACACACACATCTACACCCAAGTGCACACAGACAAACATCTATGCCTACGTGCACCCACTCACACACACACCCATGCACACACCTACACACACACGCACACCTGTGCACACACACACCGACTTCCAAGTGCACATACCTACACCTGAACATTCTCCCACATACACACACACCTGTACACCCATCTGCACACACATAGACACCTGTGCACATTCACAACTGCACCCAAGTCCACACACCTATGCTACATTGCATCCTCCCACATGCACTCACACCCATCCATGCTTCTGTACACGCACACTTGTGCATATACACGGCTACTCCCAAGTGCACATACCTATGCCTACACACACTCCCACAAGGACATACACCCATCTTGTATCTACACACACACACACGCCTAAGCACACATAGGCCCAAATTAACACACGTATGCCCACACCCCCCATGCACACACATTCATTCACACATCTACACAGACATGCATCCTGTACACATACACACCTACACTCATGTGCACACACCTACACCCAAATGCACACACACACCTGTACACCCATCTACATACACATACACATGTGCACACACACATTTAAACTGCAGTGCACACACCTATGCCTGCATAACCCTCCCACACATACACACATTCCACACCCACCTCCACACACATATACACATGTGCACATACAATTACACGTAAGTGCACACACCTGTGCCTGCATTCATCCTCCCACATGCGTGCACACCCATACACGCATCTACACACACACACTCACAATGCACACACACATTCTCATACCCACATACACATACTTGCAGAAGCCTGCAGCCACACATAACACACACACATGCACACGTGGAAAGCCAGATAAGTATTATTCTTTGGACATTTCTGACACTCCCACTTGGTCAGAGAACTTTTCTCAGGTAGCTGTTAGCCAGGAATTTGGCTGGAAGACCCTTGGACCAGGAATTATTCTGGGCCTTCTCTACCTCACTCAAAGCTGAATCTGCACTTTGCTCCTATAAGTGGTGTTCAAGTCGCAGAAAGAAAAACGAAGAGGGGACTTGGAGGACCTGTGACCCCAGGAGAGGAAATTTGTAAAAGTTAAGGCCATAGGTGCCAATGACACAAATGGCAACTTGCTAGGGGTGTTGGAGAGATGTCATCTCTATCTCCACCAAATTCCCTGCAAGTAGGGAAAAAGCTGTTACCTGATTGCACATAGCTGAGGGTTGAGGAGGAAACCTTCTCAGAAGGCTAGGAAAAGAGGGGCTTGCTCCTAAGCACTCACCATGGCATGTTCTTGGCCTGGCCAGTGCCTCAGTGGGTGCTGTCCCCAGGAGCTGGTGAGGAGAACGGAAAGGCTGCCCACCTCTGAGCTTTCGGCAGGATAACCAGTAGGACCACACCAGTGGATGGCTGAGGTCACCAGAGCCAGGCACTGGGAGGTCTGGAACCAGTCTTCTCCAGAGAGGAAGCCATCATCAGCTGCCCCCAGGGAGAATCACACAGCCCACGAGCTTGGTAGTGAACGTGGTTGAGAAGAGCACCTGGCCAACCTTGTCACCAGAGCCCTGGCACCCCGAAAACCAAGTGGCTCCTGAAGTTCTGGGCCAGCAGTGTTAGTTAACTGGCACTTGTTACAAATACACACTGTCCAGCTCCATCCAGACCAATGGACACAGAAGCTGGGATTGGATCGGGGAGGCCCCCAGCCATCTGTGCTTACCAAGCCCTCCAGAGGAGCCTGCCCCAGATGCAGATCGAGGCCCCAGCCTCATCCTCCTCCCCACCCTCGACCCCCTTCCATGGGAACCAGCTTCGGCCTGCGTTGTCTGGCCACACACCTAGCACTGCGCACTCTCCTGCCCCAGTCCTTTTCTTCATCTTGTCTTACAGGTGCCCAGGTGTGTCTCGTCCCTCTTATAGAACACAGACTCAGAAGGCCACAGAGAGCATCTTCTTTCTCTCCCAGCTCAAAGCCTCACATGCTCAACATTATATACTCATTAAACAGAATTAAAATAAAAGTTTGGAAATCTGAGAGAACAGGTGCGTCTTCTGAGTATGAGCATGCCTTAGTGAAATAATCTTTATAGATGGGAAAAACAAAACAAAGACAAAAACCATCTGAGTGTCCTAAACAGTATCACGGACAAAGAAGAAAGCCAGTTTCCTCATAGCACCCATGCCAGTAAAAATAAGTGCAAAAGAGGAACAAAATAACACACCTGGTTCCGTCACCTGGTCCCGTGCTCACTGCATCTATCTGCAGAACTGGCTTCACCTGGACCACTGTGAAATAGAGCTTATTTAAAACGTGAAGCTGGGTCAGGTGATAAACTTGAACAGGTGTCATGTTAAAGCTAATGAAACCTCACCATCCAATGACACCGGGGAATGGAAAGCCGGGAAACTGGTTCTCACTGCCTTGCTTAAGGGGTAGTCTGACCATAAGCCCTTCAGGAAGCTGGAGCTCTGTGTGACCCACGACATCCGGTCTGGGGTTCCCCGGACACCGTGTGCACCCAGGATAACA
Organism: Theropithecus gelada; assembly: GCF_003255815.1. NCBI lineage: Eukaryota > Metazoa > Chordata > Mammalia > Primates > Cercopithecidae > Theropithecus > Theropithecus gelada. The sequence continues at coordinate 2,937,642 of NC_037673.1, read as the reverse complement.
GCCACCACCCCAGGGAAGTCTTTCTGCCCTTGCACCAAGGCCACAAGTGCTGAATAGAAACCTCGCGGGGCTGAACTCTCAGGATCCTGGCATGGAAGGAGTATCCATGGAAGGCCAGGGGTCGTCATGGAAGAGGCACCAAAGAGCAGGACAGCACAGCCCCTTTGTCCAGCCACAGGCATGACACCCTCTGCTTTTACTCCAACTCTGAGACCGATATGCATCTTTCAGTGACCCAGGATAAGAAATTGTCACCAAGCCTTTCAATGATAAACAATCCTAGAAGACACTTTTTCATAGCCTGTGCAGAATTTCATACTGTGGTTATAAAGCTCTACAAGAAAAAATGGCCCCAAAGACCTTCAGGCTCTTAAGGAAGAATACAAGTAGGATAAAGGACTTGTCCAGGAGAGCATGGTGCAGGCAAACAAGAATAATAATATTAGCCTTTAAAATAAGAATAAACACGAGAGGTACATAAAGCAAAATTTGCCATGTGGAAATGGAGAAAGCCCTGAAAGTCAGAATCTTAATTTATACTCTCGGAGTTTCCAATAATCAGCTGTGTGACTTCCTGCAAGCCAAGCTGATCATTTGATAAACGCATTTGATATGGTTCGGCTCTGTGTCCCCATAAAAATCTCATGTTGTAGCTCCCAGAATTCCCGCATGTTGTGGGAGAGACCTGGTGAGAGGTAATTGAATCATGGAGGCAGGTCTTTCCCATTCTGGTCTTGTGACAGTGAATCAGTCTCACAAGATCTGATGGTTTTAGAAGGGAGAGTCTCTCTGCACAAGCTCTCTGTCTCTGCCTGCTGCCATCCATGTAAGATGTGACTTGCTCCTCTTTGCCTTCCACCATGATTATGAGGCTTCCCCAGCCAGGTGGAACTGTAAGTCCATTAAACCTCTTTCTTCTGTAAATTGTCCAGTCTCAGGTATGTCTTTATCAGCGTCGTGAAAAAGGACTAATACAACATTTAAAAATAAATAAAACGTGGCCGGGTGCAGTGGCTCACGCCTCTAATCCCAGCCCTTTGGAAGGCCAAGGCAGGCAGATTGCTTGAGCTCAGGAGTTGGAGATGGGACTGTCCAAAATGGCAAAACCCTGTCTCTACTAAAAATTAAAAATTAAAAAAAATAGCCAAGTGTGGTGGCTGGCAGTGTCATCCCAGCTACTTGGGAGGCTGAGACAGGAGAACCTCTTAAACCTGGGAGAGCGAGGTTGCAGTGAAGCGAGATTATACCACTGCACTCCAGCCTGGGTAACAGAGAAAGACTCCACCTCAAAAAACAAAAAAACAAACAAAAATAAATAAATGAACAAATAAAATTCATTTATTCATTTATTTATAGTCTACAAATGACATTAATATTTGAAAAAGTTTTCGTAAAACTCAAGTTTTTTCTTCCTTGTTTAATTTTGTAAAATGATGTCCTGTCCTCATCCTCTTTCCAATTTATGCCAAACTACTCACCACATTTTACTTGAAAAGTGGAGACAATAATCTAAATCATGATGAAATCTGTTTTTACTTCTTTGTAAATGGATGAAATCTGACACTTATTCTAGGTGAATGTGTGCCATGCGCACTTTACATAGGACTGAATTTCAGCCCCTTCGGACTGGAATTGACACTTTGAATGGGAATTTTCCTAAAGATTTGCCCCTCAATCCAACATTGGGAAGCCAATATTTAGCTGGCCGGTGTTGGTGGCACTCTGCTGTGTCCCCAGGCTTCACACCAGCCATTCACCTTTGTAGTGCACCAGCATCCTTGTTTGAACTCAGGGGAGACAAGTGTCTGGATGAGGCCAGCTGGGTCATGGCCTTTTCTCCTCTGCTGTTGATGACACCGACTTAAAAAGTGACTTCCAGGCTAAGATCACTGCGGTTCTGTCCACGCGCTGGAACACTGAAGCATGCTCACTGATTTCCTTGCACTACAGGTTGTGAAGAAAAGGGAAGGCTTATACACTGTTGATGGGAATGTAAACTAGTTCAGCCATCATGGAAGACACTGTGGCAACTCCTCAAAGACCTAGAGCCAGAAATACCATTCCACCCAGTCATCCCATTACTGAGTATATACCCAAAGGAATAGAAATCATTTTATTTCAACAAAAGGAATATAAATCATTTGATTATAAAGACACACGCACGTTATATTCATTGCAGCACTGCTCACAAGGACAAAGGCATGAAATCAGCCTAAGTGCCTATCAGTGATATCCTGGATAAAGAAAATGTGGTACGTTTACACCACGGAATACTACACAGCCATATAAAAGAAAGAGGTTATGTCCTTTGCTGGAACGTGGATGGAGCTAGAGGCCATTATCCTTGGCAAACTAACGTAAGAAGAGAAAACTAAATACGACATGTTCTTACTTATAAGTGGGAGCTAAATGACAAGAACACATGGGTACATAGAAAAGGGAACAGCAGACCCTGGTGCCTATTGAAGAGTGGAGGAGGGAGAAGGGAGAGCAGCAGGAAAAAAAAAACTAATGAGTACTAGGCTTAGTACCCAGATGACGAAATAATCTGTACAGTAAATCCCATGACACCAGTTGATCTATATAACAACCCTGCACACATGTACCTGTGAACTGAAAATAAAAGTTAAAATCCCTTTTAAAAAATTAATTCTGAAGCTAAAAATAACCATCAAAATGTCTATCTTGCATGTCCCTAAAAAGAAGAGATTATTGTGCAAAACTGTCTCTGGGTGGCCATGGCATTGTCATTTAAACCACACTGAGTTTTATTTTATTTTGTTTTATTTATTTATTTATTTATTTATTTATTTATTCATTATTTTTGTGATGGAGTTTTGCTCTTGTTGCCCAGGTTGGAATGCAATGGCGTGATCTTGGCTCACTGCAATCTCTGCCTCCCAGGAATCAAGCGATTCTCCTGCCTCAGCCTCCCAAGTAGCTGGGATTACAGGCACCACGCCCAGCTAATTTTTTGTATTTTTAATAGAGACAGGATTTCACCCTGTTGGCCAGGCTGGTCTCAAATTTCTGACCTCAGGTAATCTACTTGCCTCGGCCTCCCAAAGTGCTGTGATTACAGGGTAAGCCACCACACCAGGCCTGAGTTTTATTTTAAAATGGAAAAAAAAATCCGGCAGTTTTCACTTTATCACAGGAAACTTAGTAAATGTCTTTAGTGAAGAATTAGCAAGCTTGGGTATTTGTTAGAACTGTCTCAAACTCTCTTTTACCCGCCCCCAACTCCAGCCCCTTCTCCTGCACAGCTGGTCTCAGAGGACACCTGTTAGAAAGGTTAGTAGACGCTGGCCTGGGGAGAGCTTTGAGGGACGCCCAGCTTGTGTTATGCTTGGCTGGGATGCCTATGGGCTGTGAGAGCCTCCGGAGAAGCAGAATGCCCTCTTCAGCGGGACACCTCGCAGCTGGCCAAGAACTTACACAGGAATCCACTCGGTGCTCCTGCAGGAGTCCTGAGGGTGAGCAGACAAGGTATGAAAGTATGACGGGAAAATGATGGATGATGGGCCATACGTCTCATTTCAGCCATACCAAGAAAACATCACGTTCCTGTGCTGCGGTGATCCCCCCGGGGATGGAAGGAGCAGGGGTGGGTGGCACGGCAGGATGTGCCTCTGGGGCATCCAGAAGCTGGGGGTGCAGACAGGGGTGAGAGAGCACTGGATGCCCGTAGGGTGAGCCTCAAGAAACAACTCTCCAGGAGTAGGAGGTGATTCTTCTCTGGCTTTCGTGCAATGGTTGAAAGTGGACTTTACAACAGGAGAAAGTAGATCTTTTATTTTATAATGGATGGTAACGCTTCTTTATTACTCTTCCAAGTAATACGTCTCAAAACAAGCTGGTGGTTGACCTTTCTTGAGATAAAAATGCAATAACCAATGCATTATGAAATAAATCAATAAAATGATATAGTTCAATGTCATGATCAGTGGAAAACACAGAGAGATGTCAAAGGTATACAAAAGAAGAAACTTCATGGGACACTTGATTCTTTGGAGATGCCTAATACTGTGACAAGTATGTTGAGCAGGTGCAGGTGTTTTGTTCTCTAAACCAGTGTCCTTTGATTCAATAAATCATTGCTAATGATGTCCCACATGTGAGGTATTGTCCTACCAACCCAGGACGTAGTGATAAGCAAAGTCACGCTTGCTTTCTGCCTTCATGAGCTTCAAAGCTAGTGATAAAGATCTGTGTGATTTTAGGCAATTTCAAGAATCACATGAATTAATATGAAACAACAGTTGTGATTAAAACATTGACTAAAGGGGATTGCCCTGGTCTGGGAAATGGGGGAAGATGTTTCTGAGGGAGGGAAGGTGACAGACGCTCGGTCTGAAGGGTGAGTAGGAGCTGAGAAGGAGAAACCAAGGCACGGGCTCAAAACTGGCAGAAGAGGCTGTCCTACCACAACAGCATCCACGAAGAACACAGGAAGCGGGCGAGTCACTGAAGAGTGCCTGCTAGCTGCATGGCTGGGTGCAGGTTCACCCCGGGAGCTAGCAGGGTGGGGCCAGAGCATGAAGGAGCTGATGGATCCTGGAACTGTTCTTTATGGGAAGTACCTTGCCCGGGGGTGACTTGACCCAAAGTGTTGCTCACCTGGCTGCAGAAGAAGCATGCATGAAGCGTTGTCAGATGTCCAGGCCATCACGCAGGTGAGAGACGAGCAGCTTGAACTAAGGTGAGGGCCAGGGAGGTGTCAAGAAAAAAATGTGTCAAGAGATACTGAAGAGGAAAAAGCTAAGAACCTGATGCTGGACTCTGCTGGTGGGAAAGAGGAGCAAGTAGAAGGGAATTCGCAGGTGTATGGCTCAAGGGACCTTACGTCCCTGACATTCCCCCTGTGGGGAAAGATGTAAAAGGCCCCAATGTGGGGAGAGAGGATAAGATGTGCTTCTGGGGAATGAATTTGAGATGTTGTGGGCATACCCTAACAGAGCTGCCAGTAGCACGTGGACAGATAGCTCTAGGGAAAGAAGGTGCCAGGGCAGTGGCCTTTTCATATGGTCAGCGCCACAGAAGGCCCTTCAGCAGAAGGCGATGGCCACTACGTATGCATGCTCTGCCATGCAAATCATCACAAACTGAAATCCATTCTCAAAAGGTGCTGGGCTGAGAAGCAAAACCACTCCCAGCCTCTTTCTGCCCTGGTGGCCTCCAGCATTCCTTGGCTTGTGACCGCATCACTCCAGCCTCTATCTCATGGCCACCTGGTTCTCTCCTCTGTGTGTCTGTCCTCTTCATTTCTGTCGAAGTCAAATCCCCCTGCACTTTCCTCCTATCAGGATGCAGGTGAGGACATGCAGGCACCCCAGAGGAATCCAGAGTGATCCCCCAAGCTCAGAATTTGAAACTTAATCCTGTCTACAAAGTCTGTTTTGCAATGTAAAGCAACATGAGTTATTCCCAAGGATTCAGTCTGAAATTTTTTGGGGAGAACCATTTTCTAGTTTCTACCACATATGCTAGGAACCGGACTCCGTGCTAGGCCTAGAAGAACAATCCTGTTCAAGTCAGACGCCACTCCCATCCTCGGGGCCTGGCCCCAAACTGGCTGTTCTTGTGTTACCTCTTATTAGAAAGCATGTTTGTGAGTGATTGTTAAAAAATAACCTAGGGCATGCACACCTGTTTAGAAGAAGAGGAATTTACTGCTCCAGAGACCTGAGAAGTCCAAGGCTAGCTGGCTTCAGGCACAGTTGGACCCAAGAGCTGGTCCCTAGCAGGTTTCCACTCTTCTCTGCACCCCTGCTGCAATTCAGTTTGCAAGACTGAGGCCTCTTTGCCATGGTCTCCCCAGTCATGGGACTGGCCTTCATTGGACCCACAATCGCCATGGGGATTGGGAGCCAAGCCCGACTTCTTGACCTCTGATGATCTCTAAGAGGTGCTGTCAGCTCCAAGACTGAACATGTGGAGGGGTCTACACCCACCATGGCAAACTGAAGTCCTGTTATCAGAAGAAAGGAAAAACATGCCCAGCTGCCCTCCCTCCCCACATTCCATCACACACCAAGGGTCCCACCAAGTCCTCTATGTGACTATCAGTAAAATGCCATACCAGTGCAACCCCGCAGACTCACTGGACCCTGGCGTGCTGGAGGGATGTAGGGGAAGAGGTTGTTTGGGCTCGAAAGTGCATTCCATTGCTAGCAGAGAGACTGCAGACCTGATGCTTAAATGCAATTGCTAGGGACTCAACGCTCACTCTGTGGTCTCTGCATCCCACATGGACTCCATTTCTCAAAGTCCTCTCCTGGGCCAAGGTGGTTGACAGCCCCCAGAATGCACACTCACATTCCAGACCATGGGAGGAAGAGGTGAGTGGGCTTGTGAGAGCTGCCTGGTGGAGGCACTGGCATTAGGCAGCTTTGGAGGAGCCCATGTACACCTGCTCTTGCATTTCACTGGCCAGGATCAGCCAGGCAGCCACATCGAGCTGCAAAGGAGGCTGGAACGAGGTATGCACCAGGCTCCCGGCACATCGTCAGAGTCCTGTGGATGAGAAAGAAAGAAAATTTGACTGAGGGGCGGTGAGCATTTCCAACTCATCCACTCTGTTACCCAGGAATTATCTCATGACTTTAAAACAGAATTTCACTGAGAAGTCAGTAGTTATATTCTGTATGTTGATGAGTGAGGAACGCAGTGCCTTCTTATTTGGTTGGTTAGTTAACGGTTTGTGAAGGTGATTCCAAGTGCCATCATGTACTAAACAAGAATCTGAAGTTTGCTTTGATGACATCCAAGATTTTTTTGGATCTATTTATCTACCTACAGTGTCAGAGGCTGGCATGGAACTACCACACTCATTCTATTACATCGATGTCAGTTTTGAAAGTTAGGTGACGTGTCCCAACGCTGGTGTAGCCTGCATCAACCACTTAATGTTCACAGAGAAGAGGAGGAAATGGGATTTGCTTTGGTGAGGAATTTCCAGGAGGAATGAGGAACACAAAAATTAGAGTCTGAGGGAAGCATGCTAAGGTTGGGATTAGAGCAAAATGAGCAGAGCTCAACCCAGCCCAAGCCCAGAGGCCAAAACAGCAAGATGACCAGGCCAGCTCCTGAGACAGGGCTGTGGGCCTCGTGTCCCAAGGACTGTGGGCTGCATGTCCCCAAGCCAATTTGTGCCAGTCAGACGTCTCCACCACATGGTCCACTTTGTCTTCAACTTGCCCACAAGAATTGCTCCAGAGGTTAGATGGAGGCAATGGTGGAGAAGGTGGAGGAAGAGGTGACAGGCTGCAGGATGCAGGGCTCTCTGAGAGGTCCTCACCGCTCTGGGTTCACACAGGGGCAGAGGCTTCCAGACCTGAGGGTGTGAGGTGAAGGCACTGCAGCTGTCATCCTGCTCGCCATCCGGCCTTCCAGCGCCATACTCACCGGGGGTCTGGGGAGACACCGCACAAAACCACCTCATGCAGTGGACCCATTTTAGCCAATAAAGAAATTAAACTTGTGCCTATGGAGACAGGAGGGACTTCTGCAATGGCCTCTGTTTCCGCATAAAAGGACAAGGAGGAAGAGAGCAGTCGGGAACACCCCTGACCCTTTTCCTCCTTCCTTGGCTGGGGTAGTATCACCATTGAATGGTGTCTCCCAAAACGTTTGTCCACTCAAAACCTCAGCACATGGCCTCCTCTAGCCAGAAGGTAGTTAACGAATGCACACACCCAACTCAACAGGAGACACAGTTCTAGAGCTGTATAGTGCTGTATATATACAGCTCAATATATACAATTACAGTGTGACTGTCATTTGCAACTGACTGTACGTTTTCAATCAACTGGAAGAGATCGAATTGAATTGGGAATGTTCCCAGTACAAAGAAATATCACTGTTTGAGGTGACGGCTATGTTAATTACCCTGGCTGATCATTACATGTTGTATACATGTAGAGCAATGTCACACTGTATCGCATAAATATGTACAATTTTTATGTGCCAATTAAAAATAATAAAAGCAAAAAAAATGTGCAAATGGAAAGAAGACCTTTGCAGATGTAACCAGCTACATTTAGATGAGACCATCCCGGAGTAGGGTGGGCCCTGAACCAATGAATGGTATCCTTGTAAGAAGAGGGAGATTTGGGCACAAGCCTGGGGGAATGTCAGGTGGAGGTGGCGGCGGAGAGGGGAGGGATGAACTTGTAAGTCCCAGAGTGCCAGGGTCAATGGTCCCTGCCGGAAGCCAGAGAGTCAGGAGGGTTCCTCCCCTGGAGGCCTTGGAGGGAGCGTGGCCCTGTGACACCTGGATTTCAGACTCCAGCCCTCCAGGACTGTGGGAATAAATTCCTGTTGTTTAAGCTGCCTGGTCTGTGCCACTTTGTTGTAGCCATGAAAGAAACTAATAGAGATGGGGTGTTGGGCTCTAATGCCCCACTGCCATGGTGGACGCTTGGATGCGGGGGTGAGGACAAGAAGGCACCGTTGTGCTGGTGGAGGTAAGAGAGGGGATGGGGAGCCTGAAGGCCTCCAGAAGAAGCTGCACATACCTGGACCCTCCAGCCCTCCTGCCACCTGAGCTGGGGAGCTTCCGATTGGCTGAAACGACCATTAGCCAAGCATTTTGTTTTTTCCTCGGAACACATCCCAGTGGATTGTGTGTCTTCCCAATACGGGACCTAGTTCCAAAATGAGCAGGGCTCTGATTTGACTGCCTGGGGGGAATCCGGAAGAGGGAGGAACTGAGCCCACACCACTTCGGACACAGCGCCCTGGCATCAGCTCTGTGCTTGGCCAAAGCTTTGTCCTACCCTAGATGTCTCGCAGACAATCTGGACTGTTTGTTAGAAGAGCAGCTCAGGAAAGGCGTCATCCCCTAGAGCCAGCTGCAGGTTCAGCAACAGCCCAAGAGCCTGCATATCCACCTGCTGAGGACAGACGGGAGCAGGGGAGGAGATACCCACACCTGGGGGCTACTGTCTCCACACCCAGTCTCACTGTGTCCTGGGCAGGGCCAGAGCAGGAAGCTCGACCTTTGTAAGGCTCCGGAAGCCTTGAGGAAAAGCTCTCAGGGGAGGCACCTGGCTCCCTCCTGCAGTGATTTGTTAGACACGAACCTCCAAAATGGGAGACCTGGGAGAACCAGGGCATGTGGTTTGGGTCACAGCCGTCTCCCTGGCAACTGAAACAGTGCACGGCAAGGTTGAAGGTCAAAACACAGACAAAGGGGGTTCGGTTTCCAGGCTGAGGGCACAGAGGCAATCATGGGGAGCCTGCCAGCAGCAGGAGGGTGTGACTGGGACGCGGGGCAGCAGCATCTGGAGGTGCAGGCTGGTTGTAAAAGAAGGAGGCAAAATCCACAGAGAAGGAAGCGGCAGTAAATCCGGGCTGCAGGAAGAAGTCAGAGGCATCATGAGAGAGGTTGGCTGCCTCCAGGGGTTCTCTACACACACTGCAGGTTTGCTTGATGAAAGAGTTGGGAAAATCACATGCCAAAACACAGGTGTCCCAGGTGACTGTTCCTGAGATGTGCACAGGCAGGTGGAGCAAGGCTCAGGGCATTGATAGAATAGGGTAGCCAGGCTGCTGCTTTGCTGTTTCTTTGCGTGTGAAATGTCTTCATGGAAGTTCAAGCACAGATGCATCACCTGCACAGGTGACCCTGCAGCCCGCAGCGACTCCCCCGTGAGTTGATCAGGTGTTGCGGCAGTGCACTCAGGACGTTGGAGGAGGTTTGGAGTGTGGGGCATTTCTGGGGATGGACACCACCCCAAACAGAGTTAGGTATGGGGAAGGGGGCATGGGTGAGACCATGAGTCCTCCTGGTCACTTCCTGGAGGACAAAGAAGGAGAGGGAAAGGAGGAAGCATCCTAAACATGCAGAGAGCTTCCCATTTCCAGTTCTCCTGTGGATGAGCAGCTGCCTTGTAAACAGAACAGTGGCACAAGGGGAGTCCCCACACTTCCCAGCTCCAGCATCCTAAGGTTCTACAGCCCTCACACAATTTGGCTTCCAGGCCGTTGGGAGGCAGAACCCAGTCCTTCATGCTTCGGACACAGACCCTTGGAGTCCCACCGAGGCTTACCTGGAATGCATCCCATGTTAAATACCTTTATTTAATCTATAACATGTTCATAAAATGATCAAGATCCACATGTGCACCTATCCCTCTCAAAAAAATGTAACATTGGTTTTCTAAAAACTGTTTTATTTTGTTTTTAAAATCCAGTTGTGTGTGTGTTTTGTTTCTCTGTTTTTTAGTTTTCTCAATCTGATCTTATTTACGTGCCAGGTTTCCTACGTTCTTTGAGATAAATACAACATCACAACAAATAGAAAGAAAAAAAAACTTCTTTCATACACAAATTGTATCAATTCTCAAAAAAAATCATAATTCTATTTAGATCGTGGGAGTAGTGCTTATATTAACCTTCTTATTATTTCAGTGAGGTGTAGTTTGTGTCTTATGATGATATCTCACACAGTTATTTGTTCTAGATCAAATAAAAAGAAAACTTTACTTTTCTTCCTTTGCTTATTAAAGTTTGCTTTTGAAACAACTATGATATCATTTATTATCAGATGCCATACATAAATCACAATATTGGCAAGTGATTTTAAAATCAATACATTTAAATTAAATTGCATTTCATGGGTTTTAGAAGATACAAGATTTGTTATTGAAGCCATAATGATTTAAAAATCCAATCCCCGCCCCAAATCCATGAGCTCTTATAAAGATGTAATATTTTCCTTGGCTTTGCTCCTTCACGGTGTATCACCCTTACCGTGGAGTCAAGCCCAGTGCCATTTAATGTTCTTTGTCTCACGGTTGACAATGCATCGTCATCAAAACCATACTCATAAAAAAAGTGATGATTAAACATCTTTCTGTACAAGTGTTACATAATGTCACGTATCCATTACTAAGAAGGCGTATTTTCTATGACCAAAGAGAGTAACCTGATTTGAACTAGAAGAACGGAATAGAATTGTTAAACAATCCTTTGCATTTTAAGCAACATTTAATTAGAAACACACTTTAACCACCAAAATGATAAAAATCCAAGAGATTAAAATTTGAGTGTCAATTATCATAAAATTCATCATTGTAATTCTTATTAAAACTCAGTGTTTAGATAGGTAATGATTTTATAATATGCCAATTTGCATAAGGAGCCCTGAGATGGCTTATTATTTCGATCCTACACAATTACAATTCCAGCTCCATACATCAGAGCTCTTAGCAATGTAAAATCACGGCACTAATTAATAAGCCATTTACTGACTGCAGCTAGTTACGGCGGTCCTGCAGCTGACCTCGCGGAAGAGGAGCCATCTCTGAAGTGCCTGTGTGCAACTACAAACATAATGATGTGCCAGGAGGGAATCATTAAAAATAATTTACACAAGCCTTCATTTACAAGATCTTTTGATAGCATGCTTCCCCGGTGTTTAGATCCACAGTGCAACCCCTACCATTTGGAAAGTACCAGGCAGGGGAGTGAAGGCGGATACCTAAGTGGTTAATTAAGAGCCATTCGGACGCCACAAGAGCCTCCTGAAAAATCCCTCTGATGTCTGCTGTGTCAAATGTCTCTCACAGGCAAAGCCACAAGAGGCAGCAGCCGTGACAGGCTAATTACTGGGGACGAGGAGCAGCTGAGAATGGTCGTCACGGAGCTCGTGCCGGGAGCACCCAAGCTCAAGATTGAGCAAAGCAATCTTTTGTGCTGCTGGACTGGAGAGTGCGCCACTCTGGGAAAGGGGACTCATCGCAAGTGACGGGAGCAGTGGCAGAATGGCTCTCCGGAAAGACAATGGCCAAGGCCAGGGAGGGCCGCGCCTGCCAGCCCCTCACATTCCACAGTAGCCTCTCCAGGAAGTCGGTCCCAGGAAATCACACTGTGGGACCCCGAGCTCTTTAGATTGATTTCTACAGAAATCAAGCAGCCACGGTAACAGATATCTAACAAAGCCGTTGAGATCATCGGGGGCATGGCCTTGCTTCGATATATGTGTGTACACCTGCGTCACACAAAGGGACACACACCCTGTAGACACACTCACACACATGCACACACACTCACACACATGCACACACGCACACACACATGCACACACACGCACACATGCACACACACGCACATACACTCCCACACATGCACACACATGCATACACATGCATACACACACACACACGCACACACATGCACATAGCACAGCCAAACAAAACAAAAAGTTCCAAACGCCACTCACTCAGGCAAAATAAGTGCTAATTCATGTATAGAATAATGGCATAGGAATGCTGTGATGTAATGTTTTACAAGAGACAGGAACCTGTTAGCAAAATTAGCAAAGGGGTTGTCAGAAAACAATGTATGAGCCTGGGTGTCAGGGAAGAAGGGAAAACAGTCAGGGATGCTTCGAAAAAGGATTCTCACCAAAAAAAGATGCAAATATACGTAGAAATGAACTCTCAGGGAGCCCAAGGATGCTAACCGGGCATCTGTCTGGTAGGGTGAAGACTCCCTACACTCAGTACTAGGCGACAGGATCGCAGAGGCTGTGTCTGCAGGACAAGTTAGGCTAATGCACAAACCACAAAACCTCTTCATGCTTAGATTTCATCTATTTGCCTCTGTACCGGCCAGACAGGGTAAAACCACTCACCCTTAAAATTTTTGTTTAGAAATTAATAAAATGCTTCCATCTGATTCAGAGTGAATGTGCGGATCCAAAGTAGATTTGAACACACGGTTAACAAATACATACACTGTTCAAAGGTCACCACCGACCTCAGTCTCTACTAGCTTTGGGGATATTTACTATGTATTCAGAGACAACATATTTGTTAGGACCAAGGAAGCCTACCTCTCTTAAGCCTTTTACGGTAAGAAAATAAAAAGTGTGCTTTCTGGTCTTTAAATAAATGGGTGTGAATTTCCCATGCTAAACTCTAAAACCATTCTGTCTCGAAAACGATGATAGGTTGATGTATGTCATTAACTGTTGTGAAGTTTGTGCAATGATGAGCTCAGGCATTTAACTACAGAACTTTTATTGTAATCCCAGTCTTTTAACACCAGCTTTTGCCATGGAGAAGAGATTCAGATTTAAAGCATCCTTTGAAGTCCAGGCAGTCATCTCCAAGACAAAAGAAAATAAGACAAAAATCAGCCCATAGCATGGGTGTAATTAATGCCCAAATCCACTTCAGGGAGGCCTCCCATGTGTAGCCATTGTTCCACCGCAGCCCCTGCTCGATGGGCAGTAGACGTGGGGTTATTTAATCAATTAGTGTACTCATCCTTGGAGGGGATCGCAAGGTAGCCCTGTGTCTACCTGAAGCAACGGTGAACCGTTCTGGCGGCATAACCCACTTTGAGTGCCAGTTTTATAATAAAAGGTGGATGAACCGCAGATGAAGATGTACTTTTAGAGATACTGTCAGTCCTGAGCTGGCTTCCCTGGCAAGGAGGGTGCTTGGGAGACCCTCCAGAGGAGGCAGTCTTGAGCCACGATGCTCAGGAGCTGGAATCCAAGCAGCCCAGCCCTCCTGTCCTCTGCTGCCCACTCCCCAACTCAGGAGAGCAAAAGGTGGGCCCTCCTCGGCCCAAGGCAAGCTCCCGATGAGAGCAGTGGGGAATTAATGCAGCTTTACACGCATGATGGCTAGCTAACTCCAGCTGAAGAAGGAAACAGAAATGCTTCACCCATCGTGCAAAAAAAAAAAAAAAAAAAAAAAGGCAAAGAATTGGAAATTTGTGGCAGCTCATATGAATAATTTTAATTAAGATAATTCCCAATCCAATGGAACCCTTAAGCCATATGTCTGCTGAGGAAAATATGTTCACACTTTTAAAAAGTACATACTGTCTTGCTTCAAAAAGCAAATTAAATATTTAATACATGAAGGATTCTATCGCAATCCTAGTCTACCACCTTTTTACGTTTGTGGCTGGAATTTTACTTGCAACTTTTCTGGGCCATAGTATTCAAAGGCTTTACAGGTCAAATCGCTGCCAGTTTTTCATTAGCACTTTGATATTCCTGACAGATATGCATAGAGCACACTTTAGTGTCTTTTCGATTACACTGAAAAATCAGTTATTACACACAAATATCAAATAGATCTGTGAACTTTAGAGCAAGGAAAAGTGATAGTGTTGAGCCTCTTAATTTGTTGATGGTTTATTAATTTGGCTGGAAAAGGTGAGCAATGATTATTGAGTCTGTTTCTATGTAATCAAAAGAAAGAAGACATAATAAAAAATGTTTAAATCATAGTTTTTATTTAATTCTTTATTCATATAGCTCCGAGGGTAAAGCCAGTGTGAACGAGGTGGGAGAGAGGAAGATATTGGAGAACATTAACTTGAATCCTACTTCATCAGGAACTGAGGAAATATCAGGCTCTACTGGGGAAAGAAGTGATTTGAGAGAAACTTTTACAGTTAAAACATTTATAAAATCCTTCTCTCCATGCTACAGATGACATCCCACTTTCCAATTTTCCCTCCACACAATGAAGGTCACTAAATATTGTTATGCTACTTAGTTTGTATTTCCAAACAAGTTCACGCTGAAATGTGTGGCTTTTCAAACTCTGAGGAATTGGTTTTAAAGCCCGCGCGCGCACACACGCGCGCACACACACACACACACACACACACACGGTGTTGGCCTTTCCTTTTCAAAGCAGCCCACGCCCTTTCCCTGCACTTCCCCAGGCACCTTCTGCAGGGGCTGCATGGGAGCGGCCTCTCCAAAGGAGAGAAAAAAATCCAGGCGGAGGAGCGTGGCTGCAGGTCACTGCTGTCACTGACCTTTCTGCCTGGGCGTGAGCGCCAGGACCACCTGAATTGCCTTAAGACTGAAGGATCCGCCGTCCTCTGGGGGTGCAGACAGACTTCAAAACGTTGCAATTAAATGGGAGCTGCAGAGATTATAGGGCGATATTAACTATCATTAAGTGATTTCTGTGTGAATGAGCTGAGCTCGCCTTCCCACGTCTGGCTGAAAAGTCCCCTCCAACCTGCGCGTTTAAAGGTAATTTGATAAATACCTGTACTTGTTGGGGTATTTGTCTGACAGACAGACCGCATGTATCACCTTTACAAAGACATCAATGTGGCTAAAATGCGACGCTCCGATTTCCAAACAACAAGCCCCAGCAGGTCACACAAAACCACGCTGGGTATCCGGAGCAGGGCGGCGACGCCTGTCTGCCTTGCTTTAGAGAAATTAGCTCAGTTTTCTTACAATAATAAACAGAGGTTCCTGTACTTGAGAGTACTGTTCACTAACATTGTACGTAAGCTTTTGATCTTTTGTCTGCACTTTAAGCATGACAAGATATTGGCAACAGAGGGGAAAGAAACCTGCCTCCCAGAGGAGGGAGAGGTGGGAGAAGCTGCGGCTCGCTCGGCAGAGGGCACTGTGTGAGACCACGGCAGTGGCTGAGGAGCTGGGCGTGTAGGGGCCCCCAGCGCTGCCACAGGACCAGGGACTGAGCCCCTGCTGTGACCTCTGACAGCTCCTAAAAGCTTGAGCAGGAAGATCCCACCCCAGGGACAGCAGAGATTCCCCTAGGGGCCTTGGCAACCATCCCTCCCTCTCCACAGAAATGTCTGGACACTGGGCTGCAATTTGTGGCCGGGAGGACACAGTCACTTAGGGTACCTGTCACATGCCTTGACTTTGAAAGTCATGGGAAACAACCCATTACATGTTTTAAAGAAAGTAGGTCTGTTTTCAGAACCAGGGAGTTGAGAATGCAAGCATTTAAAAACTGGCAAATGTGTTACTAAAACATGTATGGCAATAAAGTCTCATATATGAGGTATTCTGATGATACATCTCTTGGAGGAGTCATCTCAGATTTTTCATAATGTTCTTTTTTCTTTTTCCTTTTTTTTTTTTTTTCTTTTTTTGAGATGGAGTCTCACTCTGTCACCCAGGCTGGGGTGCAGTGGCATGCTCTTGGCTCACAGCAACCTGCCTCCTGAGTTCAAAGGATTCTCCTGCCTCAGGCTTCTGAGAAGCTGGGATTACAGGCACCCACCACCACATCATGCTAATTCTTATATTTTTAGTAGAGATGGGGGTTTCACCATGTTGACCAGGCTGGTCTCGAACTCCTGACCTCAAATGATTCACCCGCCTCGGCCTCCCAAAGTGCTGAGATTACAAGGTGTGAGCCACCACGCCCAGCCTCATAATGTTCTTTAAGCCAGTAACTAATACAGATTAGTTATTGAATGCATTGTATTGAATACCTGCTACTTTTATGAATGCAGCCAAGGAAAAGTTAGTTTAATTGGGCTCCCTCAAGCAGGCATTTTTATTTTACTTCATTTTTTATAATTAGTATTCAACTCATGCACTCTTAATGAGATGAAAATTAAAGTTTCCACATTTAATACCATGTTTTCATGCTCGCCACGCTTCAGGAGTTTTCGTGAATAAACAGTGGTATCAATGGGCCGCCAGAAAGGGCTTCCTGAAAAGGCCATGGAATTTGTTTACAAAGCTCCCATGCTGCCTGTCTCTGGAAATGGGAGCGAAAGAGGTGGCTGGACATTGGGGGAGTGGTCTCCTCACAGCCCTCCGTATTCTGAAGAAAACCCAGAGTGACCCACAGACCATCACTGGTTACAGCCCAAATCGACTTCTCTTCCAAGAGAACATTGCCTTTTGCTGGAACTGTGTTCGGTCTATTAATAATCTGGCTTTCACTGAAGAAAAGCTCTAACCCAGAGTTCCCACAAACACCCTGTAAATTCAGCATGATTTTCTGGAAAAGCTCAGCTCCTGCCCTGGCTTTGGGTCCCACGAAATAGAGATGCTTTGGTGTAAAATGTGTTGTGCTTGAAGTGGAACAAAATCACACCTCACGTGTCCCCACTTTGAAGTTAGAAGGAATATAGTCCTCATAATTATGTTATTAAACCAAACCTACTTTAAAGCCATTTACTTCCTTGTTAAGGCTACATAAGTTTTGTATGTGATTAAAGGAAAACAACACTATCTAACAGTTTACATTCAAAGAAGAGTGGAGCGTCTTCTTCATTTTACTGCAAACATTTTTGCAGGCAGATGAAGAAGGCTGCACCACAGTGAAGACGGTCTGGAGAAAATGAAGCTCAGTGTGGGACTGATTTTTTTTTTTTAAATGAACAGAAAATGCCCAATGATTTTAGGAATGCAGCTGTTTGCCTAGAGCCTCCCAGGAACTGTCCAGGAACGTTTTCCCCATTTTACGCTCACATTTACAATCTCTCTCCAAGTTTGCTCCTGGGTTGAAAAAACTAAAAAGTCCACATTCAATTACTTTAAAATTTGTTTCTAATATCTCATCAGTACATAGAATAATAATAAAATTAACTGCTCTGTATCCTCACTGTGTGAGGAAGACAAGACATTGGCAAGAAAAAGGAAAGTTCTTGTCTCTCATTTCCAAATTACTATGTCAATAATTTCTATGGTGAATTACATTGGCCAAGTGCCATGCCAGTGTCATCAGGAGGGGGCATGTAAGATTGCCGTGTGTCTAAGGTGACAATTTTGCTAAAGACCAGAGATTTCCCCCATTTAAAATTATGAAAACATATTCAAGAATTGACCTTATGAGGGCTTAGCAATATTCAATGTGCAAATTTTAAAGACAAAAGGCACTTCCTTGCTTTAGCCCAGTTCCTGAGGAAACAATTACTGATGGGAGTCAAAGACCTGGTTAGAAAATTCATGTAAGTATAATTTCCTAAACAATTGTGTTCAGTCATAGCAACCTATATGAAAACATGTGGGGCATTTTGCTTGTGATTAATAGCTGAAGAAGTGAAATCTTTGACTCTAAAATGTCATTTCTCCTTACCAGGCACGTGTGCAAGGCCAGCACTGTAGCAAGAGCCTGGATGCAAAGCCAGGGCCAGCCCACCCAGTGGAGGCGGACGCAGCCTCAGCAGCACTCATCCAACCGATACCTTGCCATTGCATCCACAAAAGCACTGCACATTTTATTATTCAGAAAATTAAGAAGTCACAGTGTAGGTGGAGAAAAAGGGAAACAGTAAGTGTGCTTTTAAAAAATTCATTTAATTAACAAATATCTGATAACAAATGATAAACACGAAGGCTGCCGTGCCCGGGGACAATGCTGCTCAAGACCAGGGTTTTCCCCATTTTAAGTGATAAAAACATATTCGGGAAGTGAGCTTGTGAAGGCTTTGCAACATTCAGTGTGCAGATTTTAACGGCAAATGCGCTTTCTCGATTTCATCCTACTGTGCTAGGTTGTAGGTGGTACACCAGTATAGACAAGCGATGCCTCTTCTTCCACAAGAAATTAGACTATTTGAGCACACACACACCAGGCTCCTGTGCCTGGCTTGCAGCAAGCCGTACATGAAAATGCTAGCGCTGGTTATTTCTGAGCTGAGTATTATGGGTGATTTTAAGTTTCTTCTTTTGGTTTTTCGTTGCTTTTTACTTTCCATGAAGACTAGTTCATGTCTTCTCTACTAGCAGAAAATGGCACGATGAGTCCTACTTTTAAAAGTACGGTTCTGTGCAGGAAACGGTGGAGTGAGAGCAGGAAGGGCTAGGTCTGGGCTGCACAGCCCGTGTAATGCCGTGGAGGGGCTGGAGTTGAGACGCGGCTGGACTCAGGCTGAGGGTCCTGTGGGCAGGAGGAAGAACTGAGGAAGGAAGAGTGTGGTGTCTGCAGGGATCTGCTAGGGCTGCAGGAAGTTGCCTCCCAAGCCCAGGGCCTGTTGAGAAGATGTACAAGGAACCAGGGAGATGGGGGCTGGCCTATGGAAGGCCTAGGGCCCTAGGGATGGTCACTGAGCTGGTGAGTAGAATTATCTGGTTGGGCAATTCCCTTCTCCGAATTATATTTTCCCTCCATTATCTCCAAGTGCATTGAGGGTTTGTTTTTGTGTGTTTGTTTGTTTTAAATTTGACTCTGAAATTTTCGTTCAGGTATTAAGTCATAGAAGGCATGATGCTTACAAAATAAAACAAAATTAAATTAAGCATTAAAACTTTTTAAAACCAAATTATAATAGTCACCAAAAGTGATCTGAACAAATTTGTTTATTTTATTATATTTAAATGCATTTTAAAATACTTATTACAATTACATTTCATTTTCTTTCTCATATTTATTTCTCTGTCGATATCACTCTCTCTCTCTCTTCTTTCCTCTGTCTTCCTACTTTGACTCTAGAAGGAAAAGTAGGCTGTTGGACACGAAGGATTCATATTTTATATTCCTAAGAACATCGTGAACCCTCAGTAAATGCTGACCACCAGCCACGGTTCACTGTAACCTAGTCAACTCTGAACATATCTGTACATGAAATGGGTCAAATGATTATCTTGGAAACTCACTTATACATAACGAATGGGGATGACATACCCAACCTATCTGCGCCCTTCCCTCTAGTGCTAACTTCGTGACTGAATTTCGGTATACCCATAAAAACACTGTGACATCAACTTCATCTGTCCACGGCTGCACTGCACCCAGGGCACAAAAAGTACATTTTATAAAGGCAGTGAGCAAGTGCCTGGACCAGGGTGCCATTAAACGCTTTCAAATATTAAACTTTATAAAAATAAAAATTCATATGTTTTTTTTATTCAAAGGGAGTCTACAGTGCACCTAAGGTTCGAGATCAGTTCTCAGTCGGCTACGGAGGGAGGGATTACTGTTTCTTAAGTAGAAATGCAAGGTACTTTTGAGATCTCTGTAAAAATCTCCTCCGGGACCTGACCTATGTAGTAAGTCTGTCAGGAAAATTCCAGAGGACCAGCTTGCTTAATTTGGCCGCCCCAGTGGCTTTACTCAGCCTCACCACCTACATCATTTTCAATCCAGCCAAAAGGTTTCCAATCCCTTTTACTTCTAGGTGTTCTTGGAGGAAAATCACACAT